>NC_034190.2:17515378-17682878 GCF_002021735.2 Oncorhynchus kisutch
GTGTGAGTTTGAATGTGTGTGTGTGTGTGTGTGTGTGTGTGGAGCTGTGGGTTAGAGTTTCTCACCTCTGGTTGATTTTACTGCCAGACAAATTGTTCAGAGGTCAGTCTTTCGCTCTGCAGGGGGTGACCTGGGGCTGAGTATATGTGTGTCAGCTATGTGTGTGGACTGTTTCAGACTTTAGTTTGTTGGACTCTGATGTCCAGATATTTATGACCTTGACATATTTGAGTTATCTGAATGTTTTGTTCATTTATTGCAGATATAAAATAAGTATTCAATATGTCATAGAGACAAAGGAAAATAGTTGAATGTAGACCTGCCCTGTATAAAACATTATATATATATATATATATATATAGAGAGAGAGAGAGAGAGAGAGAGAGAGAGAGAGAGAGAGAGAGAGAGAGAGAGAGAGAGAGAGAGAGAGAGAGCCTGACATGGCATCACCGCCTGGTATGGCAACTGCTTGGCATCTGACTGTAAGGCACTACAGAGGGTAGTGCGTATGGCCAGTACATCACTGCCAAGCTTCCTTACATCCAGGACCTAAATACTAGGTGGTGTCAGAGGAAGGCCCATAAAATGGTTAAAGACTCCCGTCACCCAAGTCATAGACTGATCTCTCTGCTCCCGCACTGCAAGCGTTACCGGAGCACCAGGTCTAGGACCTAAAGGCTAGTTAACAGTTTGTTTTTACACTGCTGCTACTCGCTGTTTATTATCTATGCATAGTCACTTTACAAATGACCTCGACTAACCTTTACCCCTGTATATAGCCTCATTATTGTTTTGTCATTTTCTTGTGTTACTTTTATATATATATTTTTTTACTTTAGTTAATTTAGTCAATTGTTCTTAAACTCTCTTTCTTGAACTGCATTGTTGGTTAAGGGCTTGTAAGTAAACATTTCACAGTAAGATCTACACCTGTTGTATTCTGCGCATGTGACAAATAAAATTACTTTTGATTTGATTTGAACTCATACACTTGGATCTACCCAGAACCTTCTTTAGCCCCACCCACTCAAGCTCTGTCATTCTCGTTTACATAAGGCCCACCTTTTATCCCACTGACCACTCAGAGCAGCTCTTGGTTTTGAATATTAATGAACAGATGTGGAAGGATAGCCTAATAAACCTTCTTGGCACATGGAAAGTTCCACTATGAAATACGGTATTTATAGATCTTTGGGTAATCAAATTAAGTTGAGTTTCCTCTTAATTTGAATGTTATCACATTTATATTTTTCATAGGTCTAGGCTATTTAGTCTTTTTCTAGGGTAAGCTACAGGCTACTCCCAAAGTTAGTCTGGTGTTTTCACGGGAGCATTTGGAAAGGTAGCCTATTTTATATTACTTCCCTTCACATATTTCCCACTACATTTCTTTCCTCCGGGTGCAATCTGTCCATCTCGAGGGTTTGTTTATCATATTGGTAAACACACGGGACTCCTCCCCGCATCCCCGTTCTTTTTGCCCGGCCTGCAGAAAACGTTCCGTAGGCTCCTGAAGAAGCACGAGCTTCGTAGGCAATCGTCTGAGTCTGAAGTGGACTCTTACTTGTGTTTTCGTTTTCGGTTCCTGTTTATACCATATTTGTCCCGTTGCCCCGGAGATACAGATGCTGAAAGGAAAGTGTTTGAATTGAAAGTATATATGTGTGTCTCTAATATGGTCATACATTTGGCAGGAGGTTAGGAAGTGCAGCTCAGATTCCATCTTATTTTGTGGGCAGTGTGCACATAGCCTGTCTTCTCTTGAGAGCCAGGTCTGCCTTTGGCGGCCTTTTCAAATCAAATTTGATTTGTCACATACACATATTTAGCATATGTTATTACGGGTGTAGCAAAATGCTTGTGCTTCTAGCTCCAACAGTGCAGTAATATCTAACAACTTCACAACAATACACACAAATCGAAAGTAACGGAATGGAATTAAGAAAAGATAAATATTTGGGCGAGCAATGTCAGAGCTGCATAGACTAAGACACAGTAGACTAGGATAGTATACATATGAAATGAGTAATGCAAAATATGTAAACATTATTAACGTGACGGCTATGCTCACAGAGTCTGTACAAAGATTTCCTTAATTCTGGGTCAGTCACAGTGGTCAGGTATTCTGCCACGGTGTTCTCTCTGTTTAGGGACAAATAGCATTCTAGTTTGCTCTGTTTTTTTGTAACTTCTTTCTTTTTTGTTTTCTCATGATTTGGTTGGGTGTAACAGTGTTGCTTTCCTGTGGTTCTGTGGGGTCTGTTTGTGTTTTTGAACAGAGCCCCGGGACAGCATCACTGTTAGACCCAACCAAATCATGAGAAAACAAAAAGATAATTACTTGACACATTGGAAAGAATTTACAAAAAACTGAGCAAACTAGAATGCTATTTGTCCCTAAACAGAGAGTACACAGTTGCAGAACACCTGACCCATACTCTTCTCCAGTTTAATGTCTCTGTAGGTGATGGCTTAGTTATGGAAGGATTGTGTATCACTTCCTTTTAGGTGGTTGTAGTATTTAAATTTTATTTTCTGAATTTTGATAATTAGCAGTTATCAGACTAATTCTGGCCTTGTGTCTCAGGTGCTGATGTTTAGGCCGAGGTATGTATAGTATTTTGTGTGCTCTTGGGCAACGGTGTTTAGATGGAATTTGTATTTGTGGTCCTGGCAACTGGACCTATTTTGGAACATCATTATTTTTGTCTTACTGCGATTTACTGTCAGGGCCCAGGTCTGACAGAATCTGTGAAGAAGATCTAGGTGCTGCTGTAGGTCCTCCTTGGTTGGTGACGGAAGCACCAGATCATCAGCAAACAGTAGACATTTGACTTCAGATTCCAGTAGTGTGAGTCCGGGTGCTGCAGACAGTTTTAGTGCCCTCGCCAATTTGTTGATATATACACCACTTTCCATAAATTTGTATGGTAGGCCTTCATGCCAAATTGAGTTGAAAGCTTTTTTTAAATCAACAAAGCTTGAGAAGACTTTGCCTTTGTTTTGGTTTGTTTGTCTATTAGGGTGTGCAGGGTGAGTACGTGGTCTGTCGCACGGTATTCTGGGAAATTTGACATTTGCTCAGTACATTGTTTTCGCTGAGGAAATGTATGAATCTGCTGTTAATGATAATGCAGAGTATTTTCCCAAGGTTGCTGTTGACGCTTATCCCCTGGTAGTTATTGGGGTGAAATTTGTCTCCACTTTTGTGGATTGGGGTGATCAGTCCTTGGTTCCAAATATTGGGGAATATGCCAGAGCTGAGGATGATGTTAAAGAGTTTAAGTATAGCCAATTGGAATTTGTGGTCTGTATATTTTATAATTTCATTGAGGATACCGTCAACACCACAGGCTTTTTTGTGTTGGAGAGTTTGTATTTTGTCCTGTAGTTCATTCAATGTAATTGGAGAATCCAGTGGGTTCTGGTCTTTAATCATTGATTCTAAATTTGTATTTGATCATGTATATGTTTTTGCTGTTTGTTCTTTGTTATAGAGACAAAAGATTACAGAAGTCTTTTATCCATATATGTCCATTTTGGATAGATAATTATTCGTGTTGTTGTTTGTTTAGAGTTTTCACATTTTCCCAGAAGTGGTCAGATTCCATGGATTCTTCAATTACATTGAGCTGATTTCTGACGTGCTATTACTACTTTTTCGTGGTGTATTTGTGTATTGTTTTAGTGATTCACCATAGTGAAGATGTAGGCTCAGGTTTTCTGGGTCTCTATGTTTTTGGTTGGATAGACTGTGACTTTGCTGTGATCTGATAGGGGTGTCAGTGGACTGACTGTAAACGCTCTAAGACACTCTGGGTTGAGGTCAGTGATAAAATATTGTACACGACTACAGCCAAGAGATGAGCTATAGGTGTGCCTACCAAAGGAGTCCCCTCGTAGCTTACCATTGACTATGTACATACCCGGCGTCCGACACAGCTGCAGGAGTTGTGACCCGTTTTTGTTGGTTATGTTGTCGTGGTTGTGTCTAAGGGGCCATATGTGGGAGGGAATGCTGTCACCTCCAGGTAGGTGTTTGTCCCACTGTGTGCTGAGGTTGTCAGGTACTTGTCCAGTTCTGGCATTTAGGTCGCCACATGTTCCTGGGCCTGGAAATTGTTGTTCGTCATCGTTAAAGTATGGGGATTTTGTTATTGGGATATAGGTAGCACACATGAGAACATTTTTCTCTGTTGAGATAATTTCCTTATTAATTTCTAGCCAAATGTAAAATGTTCCTGTTTTGACTAATTTTATAGAGTGGGTTAGGTCTGCTCTATACCAAATTAGCATACCCCCTGAGTCCCTTCCCTGTTTCACACCTGGTAGTTTGGTGGATGGGACTACCAGCTCTCTGTAACCTAGAGGGCAACCAGTGGGTCCGTCTCCTCTATACCACCCACCTGGTAGTTTGGTGGATGGGACTACCAGCTCTCTGTAACCTAGAGGGCAACCAGTGGGTCTGTCTCCTTTATACCATGTTTCTTCTAGGAAGACAATGTTTGTATTTCCAATTTCTCTAATGAAGTTTGGGTGCCTGCTCTTTAGGCCAAAGGCAGATGACCTCAGACCTTGTATATTCCAGGATGAGATAGTAAAAGCTTTGTGTTTCATAGTCTAGTGTTGGTTTTGTATGGTTTAAGCCCGGACCATCACAGTAGGTGTGAGCAGAGCATGTTGAGCATCTGATACATACCTCTTAGAACGCAGGATGGGGCTTGGGTGGGTGTAATAGTGGGGGTTGGGCCTGTTGCTCCGCTCATGACCTGGGCATATGTTCTGCTGTCATGTTGATGTCCTTGTAGCAGGGGCGGAGGGCATGGGGTGGACAGAAGGGGCACATGTCTGATATGTGGGGGCCTATATAAGGGTGTGGCAAGGGTTTGTTTGGAGTGGTTTCAGCTGTTTGGGGTGTGGCCGGTGATGCTGTGGTCTGGTTGTAGATCCTCTTGGCGTGGGTTCTCTAGATGCAGGTCGTTCGGGAGGGGGTCTCGCTGGTCTGGGCGGGTGTCTCGCTGGTCTGGGCGGGTGTCTCACTGGTCTGGGCGGGGTGTCCATTGCTCTGTTGCTCCTGTGTGAGGTGCTGGGGCTACGGTTGACGGTGATGTTCTTCAGGGTCCTGGCAAAAGTTGGGACTGCTGCCTTGTAGAGGTGGACCTGGTCGTAAAAGGTGTTCAAGTCCAGGGTGGAGTGGTAGAACAGGTAGACATTAGGTTTTGAGGCACAGTCTCGCAGAATTCTTGCATTCACCCGCTGTATTGAGGCAGGGTGAAAGTTGTTTCGTGGTGGCAGGGTGGAGATAACCACTTGTGTGTTGGGGAGAATGGAAGAAGCTTTTTCAATCACTCCCTTGAGTGCTGTAGCCACCCTTTCCTGCTGGGACCTCAGGTCATTTGTGCCTGTGTGAATCATGAGGTTGCTGGGGGACCCTAGTCTGTCCTGACAACAGCTCCAGGGCATGCCTAGTGTTCGGGAAAAATGTTTATCCTCTTGAATGTATTTGCCATTTGAGTCAATGAGGAGCACAATCTTTGGCTTTTGTGGATGTGTGGGGGTTGTCAAGAGGGCTATCAGGGGGGTTGTTAGGAGGGGTGGGGTCTGTTTGGTTGGTGAGTCAAGTGTTGTCTGTCTCATTGCGGTGTTGAGGTTGTGGTCCGGGTCTGAGGTGGGCTGGATTCTCTGTGGGAGTGTCCTTCTCTCTGTCACACTTCAGCATTCCCACCTCCTCCTTCAGTACCATATGTGTCTCTTTAAGTTGCCTCACCTCAGTCCGTAGAGCAGCCAGCTCTCTCAGACCACTGTCCATCTCCACCTTCTGCCCTCTGGGTCTTGTTGGGGGGGGGGGGGGGGGGGGGCAGCAGAGAGAGAGCTTTTCCTGCTGTGCTCTCTCTTTGATCCCGCAAAAGTCCTGCCGGAACTGTTTGAGGATGTCCTGCACCATTACTGTCCCAGACTTTGAAGTGTTTCCACCCTATGGAACTGTCCTGCCATTGTTAGGCTCAATCATTCAATCATCAGCTCTGTTCTAGCAGCTTGATAGCTTAGTAGCCTTATTTATTCATCTTTATATAACAAGGTTACGTAGAGATGATTGTCATTTACTTTTTGACTTCAGAAGTTGGTTCAGACTGAACATTACTCACTCAGTTTTGTGTTGGACGTTATTTCCAGGTTCCACTGTGTTTCTTCTGCAGGTTTTGGTTTGTTAGAAGTTTTTTTTGATAGTCCTTGGTAGTTATAGCCCATTCAGGTAATTTTGTCCAAAATCAAGGTTTTAGGTATGGAATTTTTATTTGGATGGAAGGTTTTGATGTTGAGGTTAGTATCCTGTAAAAGTCCTTGCAAAAAAAAATCACATTTATCTAAATTTATCCAACTCTAATTCTATATTTTTGGAGCTCACTACCTCTCTCTCTGTCTCTGTCCCTCTCTCTGTCCCTCTCTCTCTGTCTGTCTCTCTGTCTCGCTCTCTCATACATTGAACAATAACAATAAGCATACAGTAGAGGACATGCGCAGGTTGATCTGTCAGACACTGTCCCTCATCTTATGACAGGCAGCAATGTAGTGAACTGCCTCCCCCAACAGGACAGGTGGCCTACTCTCATCAGAGAGGTCTTTGAAACCTTGAATAAGGGTTTGAAATTGGGGAAATGACACTCTCTAATTGTTTTATATTTTTGACATTTTGTCAGGAAATGCAGCTCCGTCTCAGGTTCTGCTGTTGTGCAGTGGTTGTACAGCCTTTCCTCTACAGGGAGCCAGGTTTTCCTGTGTCTACCCTTCTCAATGGCAAGGCTGTGCTCACTGAGCTTGTACTTTGTCAAGGTTTTTCTAAGGTTTTGATCCGTAACCATGGTCAAATAGTTTGCCACTGTGTATTGTCGATTTAGGGCCAGATAGCACAGCATTTTGCTTTGTGTTTGTGCTTGTGCTTCCTAATAAGCAATGTAGTTTTGTTTTGATTGTGTTGTAATTTTATTCTGATTGATTGGATTAGAGGTTGACCGATTATGATTTTTCAACGCCGATGCCGATTATTGGAGGACCAAAAAAGGCCGATACCGATTAATAATAATGACAATTACAATACTGAATGAACACTTATTTTAACTTAATATAATACCAATAAAATCAATTTAACCTCAAATAAATAATGAAACATGTTCAATTTGGTTTAAATAATGCAAAAACAAAGTGTTGGAGAAAGTAAAAGTACAATATTTGCCATGTAAGAAACTAACGTTTAAGTTCCTTGCTCAGAACATGAGAACATATGAAAGCTGGTAGTTCCTTTTAACATGAGTCTTCAATATTCCCAGGTAAGAAGATTTAGGTTATAGTTATTATAGGAATTATAGGACTATTTCTCTCTATGATTTGTATTTCATATACCTTTGACTATTGGATGTTCTTATAGGCACTTTAGTATTGCCAGTGTAACAGTGTCGCTTCCATCGCTCTCCTCGCCGCTACCTGGGCTCGAACCAGCAACACATCGACAACAGCCACCCTCAAAGCAGCGTTACCCATGCAGAGCAAGGGGAACAACTACTCCAAGTCTCAGAGCGAGTGACGTTTGAAACGCTATTAGCGCACGCTAACTAGCTAGCTATTTCACTTCGGTTACACCAGCCTCATCTCTGGAGTTGATATGCTTGAAGTCATAAACAGCGCAATGGTTGACGCACAACGAAGAGCTGCTGGCAAAACGCACGAAAGTGCTGTTTGAATGAATGTTTACTCGCCTGCTTCTTCCTACCACCGCTCAGTCAGATACTTAGATACTTGTATGCTTGTATTGTCAGTCAGATTATACGCAATGCAGGATACGCTAGATAATATCTAGTAATATCATCAACCATGTGTAGTTAACTAGTGATTATGATTGATTGTTTTTATAAGATAAGTTTAATGCTAGCTAGCAACTTACCTTGGCTTACTGCATTCGCGTAACAGGCAGTCAGTCTCCTTGCGGAGTGCAGGCTCCACTGACCCTAACCTTAACGGCTACCCTAACCTTAACCTTAATCATAACCCTTACTTGACCCTAAACCTAACCATTTTAAATGTCAACTTCAATTGGAGAAGTAAGTAAGAATTTCACTGTAAGGTCTACCCCTGTTGTGTTCGGTACGTGACAAATAACATTTGATTTGATTTTAAAAGGGACTTCCCATGGATCTCGAATAGCAAGGTCCAACCGTAAATTGAGCAGCATTGTATTTCTACCGCTAGGTGGCACTACAAGACTAGTAAATTCCACAGAGGTCTTTGGTGCGGCACACTGAAGCATGTGTTGCTACTAGACCTACCTGAGATAGGCCCAGCGAAGCTAGTAGAAGACACATAAAAAGATGGCCTAAATGAATGATAGGCTACATTATAATTAAAGCAGAACTTAGGACTGAATGAAATGCACTAATAAGTACGCTTTATAACATCGGCTGTTACAGATAATAATACCAGGATCATGTCTTTAAAAACTCTACACTAACCAATGATGTTACATTTATAAATGGCAAGCAAGAAAATAAAACTTTTGTAAAAACATCAACATTGTGTGGTTTGATTTGATTTAGTGTGTAAATGGTGTTGATTACTGGTTCAATCAAACATAATATGGGGCATGCACGGCACTGACTGTGTATTTACTCTAGGTAGGCCTACTAAGACATGAACATACTACTAGCTGTTCCATTCCCGCTATTCAGGCCTCGTCTATTCTCAAAGGAAGTTCAATTGATTTGATCTAATTCTATTAGATCGTGATAATTCACACATAAAAAAACCTAATTGACAATTTAAGCTCTCATTATATTAGGGAGATTAAACGTAACGCGGATGACGACTTTGGTTAATGGTTTTGTTTATTGTGTCGCAAAGCCCCGCGCTTCCGGTGCATCAATCGTGGTGTCAGTCCCCGGGCGTGTGTCAGAGAGGAGTGATGGCCGTGCAGTGATTATAACAGAATAAAAGGATGTAATGAAGTGCTTGCCGCCCCGTTATTCTGCCATGCCCAGTTGATGTCACCATCTTGATGTTCACCCTCCCTGCCCGCAATGACATTTTTTTTAAGGTTCAAATAAAGTTGAATCGTTTGCGAAGAGTTTTAAAATGCTAATAACTCAACAGGGGCACAGTAGTATTTAGTTTGTGTGTGTGTGTGTGTGTGTGTGCGTGTGCGTGTGTGTGCATGCTTGCGATTAAAAAGGAGGGAAAGAGAGAGCAGTGCTGTGTGCTGTGCTGTGAGTGTGTGTGTGTGTGAGAGTGCGAGAGAGTGAGAGAATAATGAAACAGGTTGGTGGTGATTAATTGAAGAAATAGAGAGTTGATTGTATTAATTAAACAAAACAAGGTGAAGCAAACGACTGGGCTGCCATCTGTGCCTCGGGGCTGGGTGGGAATACATTTACCCACTGCCAAGCACACCATTTATTTACCCACTGCCAAGCACACCATTTATTTACCCATATTACGATGCTTAGGACCAGCTGGGCTCCCTCCCTCCCTGTGTGTGTGTGTGTATGTGTGTGTGTATGTATGTATGTATGTATGTATGTATGTATGTATGTATGTATGTATGTATGTATGTATGTATGTATGTATGTATGTATGTATGTATGTATGTATGTATGTACAGTATGTATGTACAGTATGTATGTATGTATGTATGTATGTATGTATGTATGTATGTATGTATGTATGTATGTATGTATGTATGTATGTATGTGTGTGTGTGTGTGTGTGTGTGTGTGTGTGTGTGTGTGTGTGTGTGTGTGTGTGTGTGTGTGTGTGTGTGTGTGTGTGTGTGTGTGTGTGTGTGTGTGTGATAAAAAGGAGGGAAAGAGAGAAAATAAAGAGGAAGATATATCGGCCCAATCGAGTGCTTGGGACAATAAGGTTCTACCTGCAAGAAAATGATTCTGAGATCATTGGCTTTAAAAGTCCCAAACCCTCTTTGGTTTGAATGGTGTCAGTGACTTTTATCTTGTATTCTTTTGAACTTAGCAACATGAGTTGGGGTATTTAGAGTGCTATATAGGTAGAGAATATTGAGCAGAACAAGGCTATGTCAATAACTCAATTTGGACAAATAATGCAGATAGAGCCTGATAGTCCCAAGCTCTCGACATGTTGTCTATGTAGAGAGAGGAAGATTGTATTCATCACATCTATAGCGCAGGAGGTCGTGGCCCCTTCATTAGTGAGGACGGGCTTGTGGTAATGGGGGAGCGGAATAAGTTGAAGGGTATCAAATATATCATACACATGGTTTCAATGTGTTTGATGCCGTTCCATCCACTCCGTTCTGGCCATTATTATGAGCCATCCTCCCCTCAGCAGCCTCCTGTGATCTCTAGGCATATGCCACTATATGTGTGTATGAGTATGCAGATCCCAACATTTCAATGCACGTGTGGCACTTATGTATGTATGCGCACATCTTTGCATCCCAGACGACATGAGTAGTCTTCCACTTATAAACTGGTGATTATCTTCAGTGGTTTCACAGGTAAATATCATGATGAACAGATGACGTGATGCAAATTCGCAGAGATGCATAGCATACACTGATGTAACCACATGAATTAACCCTCCCCCCACCCACACACACACACTCACACAGAGACTGTGTTGGTTTGGAAGTCACCCAAGCATCACACAAATCTGTTCTCTTCATTTCATCAGGCACGACAGAGAGTCGGTGAGAGGTGGTGTGAATATGAAATTGCTTACATTATACCCTGCAATGTTTTTCCAATGGGCTGGAACATATTAAGCTGAAAATGAATAGCATGTCTTCTGGGCACCATGTTGAGCCGTGGCTACAGCATCACTTTCTATACAGCAAGCGCTCCATCATACACACATCTGTCATTTTTATAGTGTGTGTGCGTGTGTGTTTGTGTGTGTGTGTGTGACCATCAGACAATGCAGAGGGCTGTACATACTGGATAAAAGTGTACAGAGACGATAGTATGCTGTCAATTCAGTATACCATAGATTACAGGCACATCGAGTGATACAAGTCTAATATCTCTATCTGGGCGTGTGTGTGTGTGCATTGGTCAGATCAGATGGGGGCTCATTGGTATGCTGTGTCTCCTCAGCTCCCCTGTGGTTCTGGAATGGGGAGGAAGCATCTGTCACCTCTGCAGAGATCCAGCATGCTGACTTAACCATTACAGCGCCACTACCATGTCACATGAATGTGTGTGTGTTTGCGAGTGTGTGTGTTTGCGAGTGACAGAACGAGGGAGAATATGAAGAGGTAGAGAGAGAGAGAGGTAGAGAGAGAGAGGTGGTGGGGGTGGTGACGGGAAAATGGCAGAGAGAGAGAGAGGTAGAGAGGTAGAGAGAGAGAGAGAGAGAGAGGTAGAGAGAGAGAGGTGGTGGAGGTGGTGATGGGAAAATGGCAGAGAGAGAGAGAGGCAGAGGTAGAGAGGTAGAGAGAGAGCGAGAGGTGCAGGGGGTGGTGACAGGAGAATGGTAGAGAGAGAGAGAGAGAGAGAGAGAGAGGTGGTGGGGGTGGTGATGGGAGAATGGTAGAGAGAGAGGTAGAGAGAGAGAGAGAGGTGCAGGGGGTGGTGACGGGAGAATGGCAGAGAGAGAGGTAGAGAGAGAGAGAGAGGTGCAGGGGGTGGTGACGGGAGAATGGTAGAGAGAGAGAGAGGTAGAGAGAGGTATAGAGAGAGAGAGAGAGAGAGGTAGAGAGAGAGAGAGAGGTGGTGGGGTGGTGACGGGAGAATGGCAGAGAGAGAGAGAGAGAGAGAGGTGCAGGGGGTGGTGACGGGAGAATGGCAGAGAGAGAGAGAGGTAGAGGTAGAGAGAGAGCGAGAAGTGCAGGGGGTGGTGACGGGAGAATGGCAGAGAGAGAGAGGTAGAGGTAGAGAGAGAGAGAGAGAGAGAGGTGCAGGGGGTGGTGACGGGAGAATGGCAGAGAGAGAGAGAGGTAGAGAGGTAGAGAGAGAGAGAGAAGTGCAGGGGGTGGTGACGGGAGAATGGCAGAGAGAGAGAGAGAGAGAGGTAGAGAGAGAGAGAGAGAGAGAGAGGTGCAGGGGTGGTGACGGGAGAATGGCAGAGAGAGAGAGAGGTAGAGGTAGAGAGGTAGAGAGAGAGCGAGAAGTGCAGGGGTGGTGACGGGAGAATGGCAGAGAGAGAGAGAGAGAGAGGTAGAGAGAGAGAGAGAGAGAGAGAGGTGCAGGGGTGGTGACGGGAGAATGGCAGAGAGAGAGAGAGGTAGAGGTAGAGAGGTAGAGAGAGAGCGAGAAGTGCAGGGGTGGTGACGGGAGAATGGCAGAGAGAGAGAGAGAGAGAGAGAGGTAGAGAGAGAGAGAGAGGTGCAGGGGGTGGTGACAGGAGAATGGCAGAGAGAGAGAGAGAGAGAGAGAGGTGCAGGGGGTGGTGACGGGAGAATGAGAGAGAGAGAGAGAGAGAGAGGTGCAGGGGGTGGCGACAGGAGAATGGCAGAGAGAGAGAGAGAGAGAGAGAGAGAGAGAGGTGCAGGGGGTGGTGACGGGAGAATGGCAGAGAGAGAAAGAGAGAGAGATGCAGGGGGTGGTGACGGGAGAATGGCAGAGAGAGATTGAACAAGCGCTTGTATTGGCATTACCAGAAAGAAGGCACGACTCCGGTCTACCTCTTCTCTGATTGACAGATGAGGAGGGGGAGCGAATCCAGACAGCTCTTTCTCAACCAATTGCAATGAAAGGGGGTTCTGGTTGCTGCAGCAACAGCACACCGTGGCTACCTATTGGAGGAGCTGGAAAGTTGCTGACAGACTGGATGCAGTTAAGCAGTCTCTCTCTCTCCTGTAGGTGTGTGAGAGGCATGCTTGACACCATGTGGCAGAATGATTACACATAGGTCAGACTGCTGGGGTCACTGAGCGATAGAGTCCCATACATGCCTAGAGACAGAAGGAGGGGGAGAGAGGGCGGGGGGAGAGAGGGAGGGGTAGGGAGTGAGAAATAAGAATAGGGTGGAGTTAGAGGCATAAAGAAATGATATAAAGAGATGTCAAATCAAGTCAAGTGTATTGGTTGCGTACCCTCCAGATTTGTAGATGTTATCGCAGGTGCAGTGAAATGCTTCTAGCTCCAACAGTAAAGTAATACCTAGCTATCATAATACACACATCATCCAGAAACATTTTCAAATAAAGACATTAAGAAATATGAGCAATGTCAGAGACTAGAATATGAATGTTCACTGCTCAAAAAAATAAAGGGAACACTAAAAATGTTTTATTTTACCTTTATTTAACTAGGCAAGATCAGTTAAGAATTCTTATTTTCAATGACGTCCTAGGAACAGTGGGTTAACTGCCTGTTCAGGGGCAGAACGACAGATTTGTACCATGTCAGCTCAGGGGTTTGAACTTGCAACCTTCCGGTTACTAGTCCAACACTCTAACCACTAGGCTACCCTGCTACCCGGCTACCCTAACACATCCTAACACATGAATAAAATATTCTTATTAAATACTTTTTTCTTTACATAGTTGAATGTGCTGACAACAAACTCACACAAAAATTATCAATGGAAATCAAATTGATCAACCCATGGAGGTCTGGATTTGGAGTCACACTCAAAATGAAAGTTGAAAACCACATTACAGGCTGACCCAACTTTGATGTAATGTCCTTAAAACAAGTCAAAATGAGGCTCAGTAGTGTGTGTGGCCTCCACGTGCCTGTATGACCTCCCTACAACGCCTGTGCATGCTCCTGATGAGGTGGCGGATGGTCTCCTGAGGGATCTCCTCCCAGACCTGGACTAAAGCACGGATGGAGCGAGACATGATGTCCCAGATGTGCTCAATTGGATTCAGGTCTGGGGAACGGGCGGGCCAGTCCATAGCATCAATACCTTCCTCTTGCAGGAACTGCTGACACACTCCAGCCACATGAGGTCTAGCATTGTCTTGCATTAGGAGGAACCCAGGGCCAACCGCACCAGCATAGGGTCTCACAAGGGGTCTGAGGATCTCATCTCGGTACCTAATGGCAGTCAGGCTACCTCTGGCGAACACATGGAGGGCTGTGCGGCCCCCCAAAGAAATGCCACCCCACGACTGACCCACCGCCAAACCGGTCATGCTGGAGGATGTTGCAGGCAGCAGAACGTTCTCCACGGCGTCTCCAGACTCTGTCACGTCTGTCATGTGCTCAGTGTGAACCTGCTTTCATCTGTGAAGAGCACAGGGCGCCAGTGGCGAATTTGCCAATCTTGGTGTTCTCTGGCAAATGCCAAACGTCCTGCACGGTGTTGGGCTGTAAGCACAACCCCCACCCGTTGGCGTCGGGCCCTCATACCACCCTCATGGAGTCTGTTTCTGACCGTTTGAGCAGACACATGCACATTTGTGGCCTGCTGGAGGTCATTTTGCAGGGCTCTGGCAGTGCTCCTCCTGCTCCTCCTTGCACAAAGGCGGAGGTAGCGGTCCTGCTGCTGGGTTGTTGCCCTCCTACGGCCTCCTCCACGTCTCCTGATGTACTTACCTGTCTCCTGCTAGCGCCTCATGCTCTGGACACTACGCTGACAGACACAGCAAACCTTCTTGCCACAGCTCGCATTGATGTGCCATCCTGGATGAGGTGCACTACCTGAGCCACTTGTGTGGGTTGTAGACTCCGTCTCATGCTACCACTGGAGTGAAAGCACCGCCAGCATTCAAAAGTGACCAAAACATCAGCCAGGAAGCATAGGAACTGAGAAGTGGTCTGTGGTCACCACCTGCAGAACCACTCCTTTATTGGGGGTGTCTTGCTAATTGCCTAATTTCCACCTGTTGTCTATTCCATTTGCACAACAGCATGTGAAATGTATTGTCAATCAGTGTTGCTTCCTAAGTGGACAGTTTGATTTCACAGAAGTGTGATTGACTTGGAGATACATTGTGTTGTTTAAGTGTTCCCTTAATTTTTTTGAGCAGTGTATATAGATATATGTAAATAAATACTGGGTGGAGGTCAGCTAGAACAGTGATTAAGGTTCAGGGCAGGGTACTGGGTGGAGGTCAGCTAGAACAGTGACTAAGGTTCAGGGCAGGGTACTGGGTGGAGGTCAGCTAGAACAGTGACTAAGGTTCAAGGCAGGGTACTGGGTGGAGGTCAACTAGAACAGTGACTAAGGTTTAGGGCAGGGTACTGGGTGGAGGTCAGCTAGAACAGTGACTAAGGTTCAAGGCAGGGTACTGGGTGGAGGTAAACTAGAGCAGTGACTAAAGTTCAGGGCAGGGTACTGGGTGGAGGTCAGCTAGAACAGTGACTAAGGTTAGAGCAGTGACTAAGGTTAAGGGCAGGGTACTGGGTGGAGTTCAGCTAGAACAGTGACTAAGGTTCAGGGCAGGGTACTGGGTGGAGGTCAGCTAGAACAGTGACTAAGGTTCCGGGCAGGGTACTGGATGGAGGTCAACTAGAACAGTGACTAAAGTTCCGGGCAGGGTACTGGATGGAGGTCAACTAGAACAGTGACTAAGGTTCCGGCCAGGGTACTGGGTGGAGGTCAGCAAGTGGTGACTCTATAACAGACTTGTGACCTGTATATATAGAAGCTGTTTCTCAGTCTCTCGGTCGGAGCTTTGATACACATGTACTGTGTCCGCTTTCTAGATGGTAGCAGGGTGACCAAGCCATGGCTTGGGTGGCTGAGGTTGTTAATGATCTTATTGGCCTTCCTGTGACATGTGGTGCTACAGATGTCCTGGAGGGCAGACAGTGTGCCCCCGGTGATGCGTTGGGCTGACCTCACCACCCTCTGGAGAGACATGTGCTTGTGGGGGGTATCAGGCGGTGATACAGTCCAACAGGAAGTTCATGAGGGTCTAAATGGACAGGCCAAATTTCTTCAGCCTCCTGATGTTGAAGGGACTGTTGTGCCTTCTCTACCATGCTATCGGTGTGAATAGACCATTTCAGGTTGTCATTGACGTGCACGCTCTACATTGCAGCCCGTGGATGTGGATGTGCTTTCTCTGCGGTTGCCTGTTGTCCACGATCAGCTCCTTCGTTTTGTTGACGTTGAGGGAGAGATTATTTTCCTGGCACCACTGTAGTGGGTCTAGGGTGTTGAGTAAGGTGGAGGTGATATGGTCCTTAACTAGCCTCTCAATGCATTTCATGATGACAGAAGTGAGTGCTATGGTGGGCGATAGTCACTTAGTTCAGTTACCTTCACTTTCTTGGGTACAGGAACAATGGTGGACATCTTGAAGCAAGTGGAGACAACAGACTGGGATAGGGAGAGATTGAATATGTCCGTTAACTCCAGCCAGCTGGTCTGCACATGCTCTGAGGAAGACACATTTCAGTTGAAGGCATTCAGGTGTACAACTGACAAGGTATCCCCCAATACACCCAGTCACTACAAAGTACAAGCGCCCTTCTTAACTCAGTTGCTGGAGAGGAAGGAAACCACCCAGGGATTTCACCATGAGACTTTAAAACAGTTACAGAGTTTAATGGCTTTGATAGGAGAAAACTGAGGATCATTGTAGTTACCCCACAAGACTAACCTAATTGACAGAGTGGAAAGAAGGAAGCCTGTACAGAATAAAACATATTCCAAAACACGCATCCTATTTTCAACAAGGCACTAAAGTAATACTGCAAAACATTTGGCATAGCAATTAGCCTTTTTTCCTGAATACAAAGTATTATGGGGCAAATTCAATACAATCCATTACTGAGTACCACTCTATAAAACGTTACATCATAGCGGTGGCTGCAACATATTATAGGTATGCTTCTTATTGTTAAGGACTGGGACGTTTTCCAAAATAAATAAGCAGCTAAATCCTAGAGGAACACTTGGTTCAGTCTGCTTTCCACCAGACACTGGGAGATGAATTCACCTTTCAGCAGGACAATAAACTAAAACCAAGGCCAAATCTACAGTGGAGTTGCTTACCAAGAAGACAGTGGCTGTTCCTGTGTGGCTGAGTTACAGTTTTGACTCAAAATCTACTTCAAGACCTGCAAATGGTTGTCTAGCAATGATCGACAACCAATTTGACAGAGCTTGAAGAGTTCTGAAAATCATGATGTTGCACAATCCAGGTGTGAAAGCTCTTAGAGACTTCACCAGAAAGACAGCTGTAATCGCTGCCAAAGGTGCTTCTACAATGTATTGACACAGGGATGGGAATCCTTATGTAAATTAAATATTTCTGTATTTCATTTTCAATAAATTGTCAAAAATGTCTAAAAACATGTTTTCATTTTGTCACTATGGGGTATTTTGTGTAGATGGGCGAGGAAAACATGTTTTCATTTTGTCACTATGGGGTATTTTGTGTAGATGGGCGAGGAAAACATGTTTTCATTTTGTCACTATGGGGTATTTTGTGTAGATGGGCGAGGAAAACATGTTTTCATTTTGTCACTATGGGGTATTTTGTGTAGATGGGCGAGGAAAACATGTTTTCATTTTGTCACTATGGGGTATTTTGTGTAGATGGGCGAGGAAAACATGTTTTCATTTTGTCACTATGGGGTATTTTGTGTAGATGGGCGAGGAAAACATGTTTTCATTTTGTCACTATGGGGTATTTTGTGTAGATGGGCGAGGAAAACATGTTTTCATTTTGTCACTATGGGGTATTTTGTGTAGATGGGTGAGGAAAGCATGTTTTAATTTTGTTACTATGGGGTATTTTGTGTAGATGGGCGAGGAAAAAATGTTTTCATTTTGTCACTATGGGGTATTTTGTGTAGATGGGCGAGGAAAACATGTTTTCATTTTGTCACTATGGGGTATTTTGTGTAGATGGGCGAGGAAAAAATGTTTTCATTTTGTCACTATGGGGTATTTTGTGTAGATGGGCGAGGAAAACATGTTTTCATTTTGTCACTATGGGGTATTTTGTGTAGATGGGCGAGGAAAACATGTTTTCATTTTGTCACTATGGGGTATTTTGTGTAGATGGGCGAGGAAAACATATATTGAATCCATTTTGAATTCAGGCTGTAACACAACAAAATGTGGAATAATTCAAGGGGTGTGAATACTTTTTGAAGGCCCTGTATGTATAAAATAGATGTATTTTATGAAAGATTAAGGGAACAAGATAATGAGAGGGGAGAAAGTCAGTGAGAGAGTTGAGAGAGAGATAGACAGTAGTTATTCATTCTAGAGGTAATATCTCATAGTCTCTGTCTGACAGCTTCTGTATACGGGTATGTCTCTCCATAGGAAGGAGTAGTGGGAAGGTAAGATGAAACATTAAACGTTAAACAGCCCTTGTGAATGTATACATTTTGCTTGTGTGTGTGCAGGGCCAGCCCGGTATTCGGCCATGCTTACTCCAAATTTAGATCACTGGCTAGATTAATTTGCCAATCTAAAAATTGTTAGCTGACACAATTGGGTGACTGTCAGTGACTGACATATCAAGAGAGAAACGGCTGATGCACAACCAAATTTCGAAATTGCATCCTTGTGTATTCTACTATTCTAACTCTCAACAGTAAGTTGAGACCCCGACTGAGTTTCCTAAGAACGCTTATGTCTGTATGCTTGTGTATATGTATGCGTGTGTGTGTTCTCTTCACGTGTGTGTTCTCTTCACGTGTGTGTGTGTGTGTGTGTGTGTGTGTGTGTGTGTGTGTGTGTGTGTGTGTGTGTGTGTGTGTGTGTGTGTGTGTGTGTGTGTGTGTGTGTGTGTGTGTGTGTGTGTGTGTGTGTGTGTGTGTGTGCGCGTGCATGTGCATATGTGTGTGTGTGCGTGTGTGTGTGTGTCCTCTGGGTGTCAGTATAAATCAGCAGGCTATGAGACCAGGCTGCAGCAGCAGTAAATTAGCTTCAGCTTTTAATTGTGCCTGTAATAGATGGCTCTAATTAGTCAAGCAAGCTCTTCTTCACTGACTCACACAGATGTAATCCTGCCCATCTCAATATACGCATCCCTCCATACATCCGTCCATCCCTCCGTACCTCTATCCTTCATCCCTCTATCACCTAGAGCAGCGGGCAGGCAATCATTTTGGCTCTAGGGCCACATTGGGACTTCAAAATTATTATTATTTTTGTTAAAAAGCCATTTGCGAGCCAGAAAAAGGGCCGTTATTTGAAAACGTATATAGGTCCATTATCATTTCTACATACTTTCTCTCTTGTTTAGACATTCAATGTGGCCTGGAGTGTTAGTGGCCCTTGATTTTTTTTGTTGTAAAAAGTGTTTTACGCAAACCACCCGTGGGCCACATTGAATGGGCTCGTGGCCAGATCCAGAACCGAGGGCCATATGATGCCCACCCCTGACCTACAGGGACAAGAGGGTTGCTCCTATTTCTTCATCTTATTCACATGCCTGGAAGACTCTCTCTCCACCCTGACTCCCTTATATCACTGTCTCTATCCCAACCTCTATCTCTCTCTTTCTCTCTGTGGGTGTAATGTTAATTAACAGTGTTGTGTTGATCTGGATTTGTGCTGAGGCTGCAGGTTGTAGCCTGTCCAGCTGGGCTGTAGAGGGAGGGCCCAACACAGACCCACAACCCTAGGGACTTCATCCTCCTTCCCTCTCTAATTGATCCTTCCATCTTTCTCTCTCTCTTTCTTTCTCTCTATTCCTCCCTCTCTCTCTCTCTCTTACACACTCATACATACACACAGACACACACACTCCGTGCTACGTTCCGTCTTATGGCCGTTTAACAGTAAAATATGGCCTGTGTGCGTTAATGTCAGCGCGCCATCTATCTAGGAGACATTAAAGTCTGCTAATGGAGACGACATATCAGAGCCCAAATCACTGCAATTAAAAACTCCCAGAGTGCCTTGCAGCAGGGCCACAGCTCACACGGCTGGGCCTGACGATGGGATGTTGACACAGCAACACCTAGAGTGAGATGAAGTGATGTCGTACATCTCAACATTCTTGAGGGAGTCTATATAAGCACAGGGAGACTGATTGAACTTTTGTAGTCAGTGGAACTGAATGAACTGATTTTAATCCTGGAAGCTGTAGAGTAATATCTGTCTCGTTCTTCTTTATCTCACTCACAACATTAGCAAGTCCTGTTGTGGTTATAGTATGCTGTCCTGGAGTTCTAGAAAAAATGGGTTCACTCCAGTGGATGGAATCAGGTGCATCAGGACTGAGAAACAGTTGAAGTCGGAAGTTTACATACACCTTAGCCATATATATTTAAACTCAGTTTGTCACAATTCCTGACATTTAATCCTAGCAAGAATTCCCTGTCTTAGGTCAGTTAGGATCACCACTTTATTTTAAGAATGTGAAATGTCAGAATATAATATTTATTTCAGTTTCACTTCTTTCATCACATTCCCAGTAGGTCAGAAGTTTACATACACTCAATTAGTATTTGGTAGCTTTGCCTTTAAATTGTTTAACTTGGGTCAAACGTTTCGGTTAGCCTTCCACAACCTTCCCACAATAAGTTGGGTGAATTTGGCCCATTCCTCCCGATAGAGCTGGTGTAACTGAGTCAGGTTTGTAGGCCTCCTTGCTCACACATGTTTTTTCAGTTCTGCCCACACATTTTCTATAGAATTGAGGTCAGGGCTTTGTGACGGCCACTCTAATACCTTGACTTTGTTGTTCTTAAGCCATTTTGCCACAACTTTGGAAGTATGCTTGTGGTCATTGTCCATTTGGAAGACCCATTTGTGACCAAGCTTTAACATCTGATGTCTTGAGATGTTGCTTCAATATATCCACATAATTTTACTCCCTCATGATGCCATCTATTTTGTGAAGTGCACCAGTCCCTCCTGCAGCAAAGCACCCCACAACATGATGCTGCCACACCCGTGCTTCACGGTTGGGATAGTGTTCTTTGGCTTGCAAGCCTCCCCCTTTTTCCTCCAAACATAACGATGGTCATTATGCACAAACAGTTCTATTTTTGTTTCATCCGACCAGAGGATATTTCTCCAAAAAGTACGATCTTTGTTCCCATGTGCAGTTGCAAACTGTAGTCTGGCTTTTTATGGCGGTTTTGGAGCAGTGGCTTCTTCCTTGCTGAGTGGCCTTTCAGGTTATGTTGATATAGGACTAGTTATACTGTGGAGATAGATACTTTTGTACCTGTTTCCTCCAGCATCTTCACAAGGTCCTTTGCTGTTGTTCTGGGATTGATTTGCACTTTTCACACCAAAGTACGTTCATCTCTAGGAGACAGAATGTGTCTCCTTCCTGAGCGGTATGACGGCTGCGTGGTCCCATGATGTTTATAGTTGCGTACTATTGTTTGTAGAGATGAACGTGGTACCTTCCGGCGTTTGGAAATTGCTCCCAAGGATGAACCAGACTTGTGGAGGTCTACAATTATTTTTTCTGAGGTCTTGGCTGATTTATTTAGATTTTCCCATGATGTCAAGCAAAGAGGCACTGAGTTTGAAGGTAGGCCTTGAAATACATCCACAGGTACACCGCCAATTGACTCAAATTATGTCAATTAACCTAACAGGGAGTACCGGTATCAGACACTATGCAGGGGTACAAGGTATTTTAGGTAGACATGTACATGAAGACTGGGTGAAGTAACGAGGCATCAGGATTGATAAATTAAGAGTAAAATTAAGAACAGAGTAGCAACAGCAAATTATGTGTAGAAGTGTATGTATGTACAGTAAGTGTGCTTTCAGTTTAATAACCAGCTTTTGTCATATCATTAAACACATTTTTACATTTATTTTTCATTTTTAGTCATTTAGCAGACGTTCTTATCCAGAGCAACTTACAGGAGTAATTAGAGTTAAGTGCCTTGCACAAAGGCACATTCGAACCTGCGCTCTTTCGGTTACTGGCCCAAAGCTCTTACCGCTAAGCTACCTGCCACCCCACATCTTGTTGTCTAAAACAGTATGAGATATTCATACTTCGCTATCATCTACAAGTGGTCATCTTCCCTCCCCTTCCTTCCCCCTATCTCTCTATATTAATTATCCCTCTCCCTCAATGTGTCTTTCTCTCTGAGTGAATGGAGCATGTGTAATTGGTTCTCTCCAAAGCAGCTAGAAGGAGCACAAAGGAATGAGAGAAATCACATTTGCATTCAAGATGAGGATAGGGGGAGAGAGAGAGGGAGAGCGCAAGAGAGAGGGAGAGAAACAATGCCCCTAGGCCCTAACCCTCCAGCTATGCGTCTCTCTCCTCTTCTTTTTCTCACTCTCTCTATCTCCGACCCTTCCTCTTTTCCATTCCCCACCTCTATCCTGCACTATACCTCTCATCCAGTCCTCTATCTCTTACCCCTCTACCCCTCCCTGCCTTCCCTCCCTCTCTCTCTCTGTCTCTCTCCCACCCTCCTCCCTCTCTCCCTCCCTCCCTCTCGCTCTCTGTCTCTCTCTCTCCCACCCTCCTCCCTCAGTCTTCCCCCTCTCTCTCCCTCCCTCCCTCTCTCTCTCTGTCTCTCTCTCTCCCACCCTCCTCCCTCAGTCTTCCCTCTCTCTCTCTCTCCCTCCCTCCCTCTCTCTCTCGGTCTCTCTCTCCCACCCTCCTCCCTCAGTCTTCCCTCCCTCTCTCCCTCTCTCTCTGTCTCTCTCTCCCACCCTCCTCCCTCAGTCTTCCCTCTCTCTCCTCCCTCCCTCCCTCTCTCTCTGTCTCTCTCTCCCACCCTCCTCCCTCAGTCTTCCCTCCCTCTCTCTCTGTCTCTCTCTCCCACCCTCCTCCCTCAGTCTTCCCTCCCTCCCTCCCTCTCTCTCTCTGTCTCTCTCTCCCACCCTCCTCCCTCAGCCTTCCCTCTCTCTCTCTCTCCCTCCCTCCCTCTCTCTCTCTGTCTCTCTCTCCCACCCTCCTCCCTCAGTCTTCCCTCTCTCTCTCCCTCCCTCCCTCTCTCTCTCTGTCTCTCTCTCCCACCCTCCTCCCTCAGTCTTCCCTCTCTCTCTCCCTCCCTCCCTTTCTCTCTCTGTCTCTCTCTCCCACCCTCCTCCCTCAGTCTTCCCTCTCTCCCTGCCTTCCCTCCCTCTCTCTCTCTGTCTCTCTCTCCCACCCTCCTCCCTCAGTCTCCCCCTGTATTGTCCATGGAGTTCCAAGGTCACTAGGAGTTAGCTCATCAGAGCTGCCTGGGTATTGTGTGTTCACCGATGCCAGGCATGGAGGAGCTGGTGAGGGGGAGGACAGGAGGAGAGGAGGGAGAAAGGCTGTCTAATAGCTGGTAATAAGAGGAGGAGGGTGAGGGAGGGGGGAGGGGGGAGGTCGTTGATTAATAACTCAAAAGCGTAGAATTGCAATTCTTTACAACCCAAGTCGTTCTCGCTCCCCCCATCTCTCTTTCACACACTCACACACTCTTGGGGATGGTCCTTTTTTTTTTAGCTTGATAAGCATTTCTCCTTTGTCTCCAGGTTTTTATCAACATGGTTTAAACTCCTAATTATGTCTGATCTGACCCCGACTGTGTCTACTTACCCCTCATTCAGGGAGGTGAGGGCCATTACCATCACCCTTTGTGTGTGTGTGTGTGTGTGTGTGTGTGTGTGTGTGTGTGTGTGTGTGTGTGTGTGTGTGTGTGTGTGTGTGTGTGTGTGTGTGTGTGTGTGTGTGTGTGTGTTTTTTTTTAGCTTGCATTTGTGTATTCGTGTGTGTACCTTTCATGCATGTGTGTATGAAAGTGAGTGCTCATTTTTGCATTGTTACTGAGGTGTGATCAGGGCCCTGAACAAACACCAAGTTATATCACAGTAGTTTCACCGTAATATCACCGTAGTATCATAGTAGTATCACCATAATATCATAGTAATATCACAGTAGTATCATAGTCATATTTGAGTTTATTTTATTTTTACAGGGACAGTGCACATTAATCAACGTTTCAGTAAAAGTGCCGGTTTTAGCCAGTCGGCTAATTTTCAACCGCAGTCCCTGGGCAGGTTTTTAAAAACAATTACAATATAGACTATCATTGAGCAGTGAGCACACGCAGAGCAACATAGGACAAGCAAGACATAGCATACAGACAGAGCAACATAGAACAAAAAGCAGCAAGACAAAATTCATAAAAGCAACAAAGTGTTTCCACACCTCACAAGCAACAGACAATAGTCTTCATACATTTTGTGAAAGTGTGATATGTGGTGCAGTTATGTGTGTCTGATGGCAGTGTATTCCAGACATGGGAAGCTCTCACAGAGAAAGCAGAATGACTAAAGGTGCTTTTCCTTAAGGGAACGATACAGTCACCTCTCATAGCAGACCTTGTGGATCTGCTGCCATATGTTTGGGTTTTCTGTTTAACAAAAATACTGGAGGGGGAGCCAGCCATATCATAGTAATATCACAGTAGTATCATAGTAGTATCACCGTAATATCATAGTAATATCATAGTAATATCATAGTAATATCATAGTAATATCATAGTAATATCATAGTATAGTAATATCATAGTAATATCATAGTAATATCATAGTAATATCATAGTAATATCATAGTAATATCACCGTAATATCATAGTAATATCATAGTAATATCATAGTAATATCATAGTAATATCATAGTAATATCATAGTAATATCATAGTAATATCATAGTAATATCACAGAAGTATCATAGTAATATCACAGTACTATCATTGTAATGTCACAGTAGTGTCATAGTAATATCACAGTAGTATCATAGTAGTATCACCGTAATATCACCGTAATATCATAGTAATATCATAGTAATATCACAGAAGTATCATAGTAATATCACAGTACTATCATTGTAATGTCACAGTAGTGTCATAGTAATATCACAGTAGTATCATAGTAATATCACAGTACTATCATTGTAATGTCACAGTAGTGTCATAGTAATATCACAGTAGTATCATAGTAATATCACAGAAGTATCATAGTAATATCACAGAAGTATCATAGTAATATCACAGTACTATCATTGTAATGTCACAGTAGTGTCATAGTAATATCACAGAAGTATCATAGTAATATCACAGTACTATCATTGTAATGTCACAGTAGTGTCATAGTAATATCACAGTAGTATCATAGTAATATCACAGTACTATCAGTGTAATGTCACAGTAGTGTCATAGTAATATCACAGTAGTGTCATAGTAATATCACAGTAGTATCATAGTAATATCACAGAAGTATACCACCCTGCATACCACTGCTGGCTTGCTTCTGAAGCTAAGCAGGGTTGGTCCTGGTCAGTTCCTGGATGGGAGACCAGATGCTGCTGGAAGTGGTGTTGGAGGGCCAGTAGGAGGCACTCTTCCCTCTGATCTAAAAAAAATATCCCAATGCCCCATGGCAGTGATTGGGGACACTGCCCTGTGTAGGGTGCCATCTTTCGGATGGGACATTAAACGGGTGTCCTGACTCTCTGAGGTCATTAAAGAGCCCATGGCACGTATCGTAAGAGTAGGGGTGTTAACCCCGGTGTCCTAGCTAAATTCCCAATCTGGCCCTCAAACCGTCATGGTCACCTAATAATCCCCAGTTTACAATTGTCTCATTCAAAGGATAAATAAATAGTCCTATCATAGTAATATCACAGTAGTGTCATAGTAATATCACAGTAGTGTCATAGTAATATCACAGTAATAGCATAGTAATATCACAGTAGTGTCATAGTAATATCACAGTAATAGCATAGTAATATCACAGTAGTGTCATAGTAATATCACAGTAATATCATAGCAGTATCATAGTAGTATCACAGTAATAGCATAGTAATATCACAGTAGTGTCATAGTAATATCATAGCAGTATCATAGTAGTATCACAGTAATATACAGTGGTATCATAGTAATATCACAGTAATATCACAGAAGTATCTACATAATATCATAGTAGTATCATTGTAATATCACAGAAGTATCTACATAATATCATATTAGTATCATAGTAATATCATAGTAGTATCATAGTAATATCACAGTAATAGCATAGTAATATCACAGTAGTGTCATAGTAATATCACAGTAATATCACAGTAGTGTCATAGTAATATCACAGTAATAGCATAGTAATATCACAGTAGTGTCATAGTAATATCACAGTAGTGTCATAGTAATATCACAGTAATATCACAGTAGTGTCATAGTAATATCACAGTAATAGCATAGTAATATCACAGTAGTGTCATAGTAATAGCATAGTAATATCACAGTAGTGTCATAGTAATATCACAGTAGTGTCATAGTAATATCACAGTAGTGTCATAGTAATATCACAGTAATAGCATAGCAGTATCATAGTAATATACAGTGGTATCATAGTAATATCACAGTAATATCACAGAAGTATCTACATAATATCATAGTAGTATCATTGTAATATCACAGAAGTATCTACATAATATCATAGTAGTATCATAGTAGTATCATAGTAATATCACAGAAGTATCACTGTAATATCATAGTAGTATCATAGTAATATTACAGTAGTATCATAGTAATATACAGTGGTATCATAGTGGTATCATAGTATTGTCACAGTACTATCACAGTAGTATCATAGCAATATCACAGTAATCAACAACATAAACAAAATATTCCAAAGTGCCCTCTTCCACTACATACGCTGTGGCAGGTGATGTCATTCAGGCTGCATCTCAATTAGCAGCCTATTCCTTATATAGTGCACTACTTTTGACCAGGGCTCATAGGGCTCCGGTCAAAAGTAGTGCACTATATGGAGAATAGTGTACCATGTAGGATGCACCCTCAGTGACTAGGTTGATTTGAGCAGGTGACTGAGCGGCTTACTCACAGAGTACGTTCACTTGTGGTTAGGCCATCCAAATAAATGGCCTCCATTTTCATTCCCATGTTAGTTTAGGTAACGTCACAGTGCTGTATTAAGGAGTTCATTACATTACTCTCCAGTCTGTGAGCCAGGTTTGTTTCAACTTTAGTGACTCTGTAATGACTACTATGTGATTCCTGATGAGGTGAATCAGCTTGGTTTGTTGAGATAGATGGTGATCAGTAGACGGTCTTTGATAGATCGATATACTGTCAATAACTGGATACAAAATACAAAGTACAGTGAATAACCACTCACTCACAGCATAAACCATTGCCTACAATTGCTATACAGCTATTCCATTCTATTGCTGGCCATTCGTCCCAGTTAATCTGAACCAAATGGATAGTGTAATATTATGGAGAATGCTGCCTAGCCCCAGCTAATAGAGCCACTGATGTTCACAATGAGGTTCCAGCAGGCAGGGTCTGGGAGAGAGAGGTCCCTTTTGATGCATAGAAAGAGACATGGTTAGAATTCAGACAGATCTGTTTAGCAGACAGACATTCCTAATCAGTGGAACCCTGAGAGAGTGAGTGAGAGAGCAAGAAAGTGAGAGAGAGAGGGAGAGAAAGCGAGGTCAACATCAAATTATATAGTGATGTTCACTATGAGGGTATAGATTTGGAGGAAGACTATTCCCTATACAGTGCTCACTACATAGGGAATAGGTTGCCTTTTGGGACACATCCTAACTAATTTGGGATGCTCAGTTCTGGTATGGAGTCTTGAACAGTATAGTGTAGAAAGGGACTTCGGTTGTTAAGACAAAGGGTGTTTCTCAATATGCATACTACCATGCTCCCCCCTCTCATGCTCCGAGTGCATTCTCTGACCACGTTCTCTTGAGTGTGGAGAATGTATTAAACAAACTCCCCCTACTGTATTACCAGGCAAAAATGACCTAAAACTAAAGTTATGCAATGTAGATTTTTTGTGGGTAGCTACCAATTCTTCATGGATAGCTAGCTAGCCAGTTAGCCCTATTGACAAACTATGGACACAGATAGAACAATGAGATATTTCACTGGATGTGGAAATGTGAAGCATCCGGTTGGCGTTTCCACTCACTACCAAATATGGAACGAGATGGATTTTGGCCGAGATTCTGCAAATCTTCTCATCAATTAAACATTTGATCTCAATACAGTTCTCTATTCCCAAAACTAGAATCTGTTCTCAACAGAATGGACTAAGTTTTGTAAACTTTACCCTTTACAATTTTTTTTTTTAAATTGCGAGGTTTAGGAGTGCAAAGGCGAATTGAGTTATTGCACATGCGCACTTCACAGAGTAGGCGTTCCCTAACAGAAATATGCAGATGTATACTAGAACGCACCAATAAGATATTGCAGCACGTGCTTGACTCTGCCCACCTCCTTGCTTGTTCTGCCCACTATGACAATTTGTTCCCATTGGAAACGACAAGCTGTGGTCAATCTTGGTTTAGTTATAAAAATCTTTGCTATGGACTTACCTATTCACTGAACCGTCTTCCAATGGCAACAGAGACGAAACAAGATATACACAAAGCAACCATTTTACTTCATAAATATCAGTTACCTAAATGTGAATCGTAATAATATAGCTAACCAGATAGTTTAACAGGCCTAAAATGACCTAAAACGAATTATGCAAGGTCAATTCTTCATGGGTAGCTTGCTAACAATTCTTCGTAGCTATCTGGCTAGCTAACAGTACTAGTAGCTAGCCAGTTAGCCCTATTGAGTTATTATGGACTTGCGATCTGCAGTACGCAGGCGGGAAAAGATGCCACAACATATTAGATGTGAAAAGGCAACATTTCATTCCAGAGTCAGACTGTATTTTCTCTGGCTTCAGCTCAAATAATGTCCATCATTGATTTCAAAGAAGTGTTGCATATTTTTTGGGGATACTTTCCGTTGACACTTGCTTCAAAATATGTACAAATGGAGTATGCATTTGAAAAGTACCTCCCGTGTTCCGTTTGGCATACTTTGATTTGGACCCATACCGCGACCCTCCCGTGCTCCAATTTGCATGCTCGGAGCACGGTAGTATGCATTTTGAGAAACACCCAAAGGGTTAACTCTCTTTAATGTGATCGTCAGGCGTTAAACTACAACGTTCGATAGATGATTAACTTGTTGGAGGTAGTGTGGGCATGGCTCTGACTGACAGGCACCATGAGAGCTGTGACGGGTGTAGAGTCGGGGCTAGAGGGGCGGACGTGGAGTGGGATGAGGATTTAGACCTATCATAAAGGAATTCTCCCCCCAGCCCGTAGCTCATCCCGACACCTTTATGCCTTTTTATTTTCAGGCCCATTTCAGCCAAGCCCCAAGATGTGATTTACTCAGCCTGGCAGGCCTAGGCACTGCAGCAGGAGAGACAGATGGAGGGAGCGTTGGAGAGTGGAAGGGGGGGGGGGTGAGAGAGAGGAGCGGTGGAGAGATGGAGGGAGGGATGGAGAAAGGGAGAGGAAAGGTGACGAGATGGAGGGTGGGAGAGGAAGCGAGATAGAGAGAGTAAAGGAGGGACAAAGAGGGACAGAGGGATACAGAGAACAGGAGAGAGTTATGATGTAATCGAGGTTGAAAAGAGAATGGGAGGGAGAGAAAAGATGGGGAACATTACATAAGGAAGGACAAAGAGACAGGGAATGCAGAAAGGGAGAAAGGGAGAGACGGAGGAAAGAGAATGAAAACCCTCTCTTTCTCTCCTACTTGCAATCCCTCCCCCCTTGTCCCTCATCTGCTCTCATCCTCTCCTCCTTTTCTCCCCCTCTCCATCCTTTTTTCATTCCCTGTTCATCCCTCTCTCTCTAATGAGTTATTCGGCCTGTCTGGCCCAGGAAGAGAGCAACCATCTCTCCACAGGCTGGCGCTCTGACAGCCTAAATCACTACACCCCCCCCCCCCCCCCCCATCTCTCCCCCAGGCGTCCAGGACACCCCACACAATCCCTCTCCCCCACCCTACCCTCTGCCTGCCTGGCTGTCCTGAGGTGTGTAAAATATTAATGGTGGCTCATTGATTGGGGAAGGTGGCGTTAGGAAGCCATTTGGTGGAGAGCTCAGGTCTCATCCTGAACACACCAGACAGACAGCTCACTGTTCGCTACAGCAGGAGGTGGGGGAGAAGGGGGAGGTAGAGAGAAGGAGAAGGGGGAGGCAGGGCACATGTTTCAACTGAGGAGAGGTCCTCACTACAGACAGCTCACTTACAGAGGTAAGGGGAAGATAAGGGGAAGGAGATAAGGGGAAAGAGGTAGGGAGGAGTGAAGAAAGAGGTATTCTATAGGTGATTAGAGTTTTTTTGTGAGAGCTGATAGGGGGTTCCAGGGTCGTTTCTCTCTCTCTGTGTTTCAGACTGAGAGCAGACTCCTGTTTCCGTGGCAAGGAGACGTTGTCGTAATAATGTTCTACAGCTTCGACTCACTCCCAGCCAGCCACAGCAAGCACTCCGCCTTGCTTTGTAATTGGGACATTAGTGGAATGAAACAGGATCCAATCACACACTCCCAAAAATGCACAAACACACACACAAGGTAAGAACCATGCAGGGACAAAGGAGATGTACTGTGTGTGAGAAACCTGGCTGACAGTGTGGTTGGCTGTCTTGCTGTACGCACAGACAGACAGACAGACAGACAGACAGACAGACAGACAGACAGACAGACAGACAGACAGACAGACAGACAGACAGACAGACAGACAGACAGACAGACAGACAGACAGACAGACAGACAGACAGACAGACAGACAGACAGACAGACAGACAGACAGACAGACAGACAGACAGACAGACAGACAGGACAGACAGACAGACAGACAGACAGACAGACAGACAGACAGACAGACAGACAGACAGACAGACAGACAGACAGACAGACAGACAGACAGACAGACAGACAGACAGACAGACAGACAGACAGACAGACAGACAGACAGACAGACAGACAGACAGACAGACAGACAGACAGACAGACAGACAGACAGACAGACAGACAGACAGACAGACAGACAGACAGACAGACAGACAGACAGACAGACAGACAGACAGACAGACAGACAGACAGACAGACAGACAGACAGACAGACAGACAGACAGACAGACAGACAGACAGACAGACAGACAGACAGACAGACAGACAGACAGACAGACAGACAGACAGACAGACAGACAGACAGACAGACAGACAGACAGACAGACAGACAGACAGACAGACAGACAGACAGACAGACAGACAGACAGACAGACAGACAGACAGACAGACAGGACAGACAGACAGACAGACAGACAGACAGACAGACAGACAGACAGACAGACAGACAGACAGACAGACAGACAGACAGACAGACAGACGACAGACAGACAGACAGACAGACAGACAGACAGACAGACAGACAGACAGACAGACAGACAGACAGACAGACAGACAGACAGACAGACAGACAGACAGACAGACAGACAGACAGACAGACAGACAGACAGACAGACAGACAGACAGACAGACAGACAGACAGACAGACAGACAGACAGACAGACAGACAGACAGACAGACAGACAGACAGACAGACAGACAGACAGACAGACGACAGACAGACAGACAGACAGACAGACAGACAGACAGACAGACAGGACAGACAGACAGACAACAGACAGGACAGACAAGCAGACAGACAGACAAGACAGACAGGACAGACAGACAGACAGACAGACAGACAGACAGGACAGACAGACAGACAGACAGACAGACAAGCAGACAGACAGGACAGACCAGACCGACAACAGACAGACAGACAGTACAGGACAGACAGACAGACAGACAGAGCAGACAGGACAGAACAGACAGACAGACAGACAGAACAGACAGACAGACAGGACAGACAGACAGACAGGACAGACGACAGACAACAGGCAGACAGACAGACAGACAGACAGACAGACAGACAGACAGACAGACAGACAGACAGACAGACAGACAGATTAGAGAGACGGACAGAGAGGAGAGAGAGCTACATTAGTGGAGTGGATATCAATTTCACTTTTGTTGGCAATGTAAACATCTGTTTTCCCATGCAGAGAGAGAGAGAGAGAGAGAGAGAGGGATAGAGAGAGAGGGATAGAGAGAGAGAGGGATAGAGAGAGAGAGAGAGAGAGAGAGAGAGAAGAGAGAGAGAGAGAGAGAGAATAGATTCTGTGTTTTTCCCTCGGTTTGTGTTTGAGTTGCTCAGTCAAGTCCACTTAAGGTCAGGGCAATATCACGGTCCCAAATGGCACCCTATTCCCTCTGAAGTGCACTACTTTCTTTTTTTAATATAGGGAATAGGGTCATTCAATTCATACCAGAATTGAATGACGATGGGTGCTTAGAATTGTACATTGTTTGGTTTCAACGTTAGCTCAACTATCACACGTTGTTATTTTGTTCTGTAGTTGAAGATCATTGTCAACAGTGGGTTTAATCTCCCCACAACAGTCGGTGGTAGTGTGTTTTATTCATGTTCAATTAACACACGCCTAATTGACCTCCACTTTCATCTCACAGCACCTAGCCTTGCATTTTATTGGAACATGTGCTACAATGTCTCAGTCCTATAGCACGCACACACACACGCACACACACACACACACGCACACGCACACGCACACGCACACACACACACACACACACACACACACACACACACACACACACACACACACACACACACACACACACACACAATGAATTGATAAATGTGTTATGGCAGATAGACTAGCTCGTGACAGGGGTCTCTATCTCTGCTCTCATCCTTCAGCGATTCATTTAGAAGCCATTTGTCTCCACTATGGATTTCCTATTTTTAATGGCGTCGTGCGTTGGGGGGCGTACAGGGGTGAGGCACGAGGGGGGGTGTGTTGAATAATAGATAGTGCTCACCCCTCGGTCCTCACTCCCTTCCTCTCGCCGTAGGGTGTGTGTCACTCTCCACCACAACGAGGTGTAGGAGGAACCCTGGAGGTGGATCAGCACTCTGAGGGCCACGTTGCAGAGAAAAGACTACCATACGTTGGGTGTGAAAAGCTTTTCAGCTCGCCATCAGGGGTTGGCTGTGGCGGACTGTCCGTTTACCATTATCACTGGGCTGTCGTGGTAACCCCCTTCACTCCACTCCCCCTCTTTTTCCCCCGGTTAAGGACGTTTGTCATGAAGAGCGGACTGGTATGGCGGCAGCATGAGGTTGATATATCGCTGCGGCCGTACCCGAATGAATAGGCCAGTAATTATTCCGTTAAAAGGCTGGTCGGACAAAGAGAGCGGCGCTATAATTTAAATTGTTTTGTTTCCCTGCAGCAAGAGCCCATCCGGTGATTGATACTTTAACGAATGGAAACGGCTATTTATATCCAAAGCACTGATTGTAGAATGTAATAAGGTTCTAGGGGAGGGGATTCTTTGAGCATGGAATTCCTCTCTGCATCTCTCTCTGCCCCTCCCTATCTCTCTCTGGCCCTCTCGCTCTCTCCCTCTCTCTCTCTCTCTGCCCGTCTCTCTCTCTCTGCCCCTTTCTCTCTCTCTCTCTGGTCCTCTCTCTAACTCTCTCTCTGCCCGTCTCTCTCTCTCTCTCTCTCTCTCTCTCTCTCTCTCTCTCTCTCTCTGCCCGTCTCTCTCTCTCTCTCTGCCCGTCTCTCTCTCTCTCTCTGCCCGTCTCTCTCTCTCTGCCTGTCTCTCTCTCTCTCTCTCTCTCTCTCTGCCCGTCTCTCTCTCTGCCTGTCTCTCTCTCTCTCTGCCTGTCTCTCTCTCTCTCTCTCTCTCTCTCTCTCTGCCCGTCTCTCTCTCTCTCTGCCCCTTTCTCTCTCTCTCTGCCCATCTCTCTCTCTCTCTCTCTGCCCCTTTCTCTCTCTGGTCCTCTAACTCTCTCTCTGCCCGTCTCTCTCTCTCTCTCTCTCTGCCCGTCTCTCTCTCTCTGCCCGTCTCTCTCTCTCTGCCTGCCTGTCTCTCTCTCTCTCTGCCCGTCTCTCTCTCTCTGCCCGTCTCTCTCTCTGCCTGTCTCTCTCTCTCTCTCTGCCCGTCTCTCTCTCTCCCTGCCCGTCTCTCTCTATAGGCAGTATTTACAATGGTGTTTGTTCTACACTGGTTGCCCTTTTCTTGTGGCAACAGGTCACAAATCTTGCTGCTGTGATGGCACACTGGTATTTCACCCAGTAGATATGGGAGTTAATCAAAATTGGGTTTCTTTGTGGATCTGTGTAATCTGAGGAAAACGTCTCTCAAATATGGTCATACAGTGGGGCATAAAAGTATTTAGTCAGCCACCAATTGTGAAAGTTCTCCCACTTAAAAAGATGAGAGAGGCCTGTAATTTACATCATAGTTACACTTCAACTATGACAGACAAAATGAGAAAAAAAATCAAGAAAATCACATTGTAGGATTTTTAATGAATTTATTTGCAAATTATGGTGGAAAATGAGTATTTTGGTCAATAACAAAAGTTTATCTCAATACTTTGTTATATACCCTTTGTTGGGTAAAATACTGTTGCTGGTATTTTGGCCTATTCCTCCATGCAGATCTCCTCTAGAGCAGTGATGTTTTGGGGCTGTTGCTGGGCAACACGGACTTTCAACTCCCTCCAAAGATTCTCTATGGGGTTGAGATCTGGAGACTGGCTAGGCCACTCCAGGACCTTAAAATACTTCTTACGAAGCTACTCCTTCGTTGCCCGGGCGGTGTGTTTGGGATCATTGTCATGCTGAAAGACCCAGCCACGTTTCATATTCAATGCCCTTGCTGATGGAAGGAGGTTTTCACTCAAAATCTCACGGTACATGGCCCCATTCATTCTTTCCTTTACACGGATCAGTCGTCCTGGTCCCTTTGCAGAAAAACAGCCCCAAAGCATGATGTTTCCACCCCCATGCTTCACAGTAGGTATGGTGTTCTTAGGATGCAACTCAGGATTCTTTGTCCTCCAAACACGACGAGTTGAGTTTTTACCAAAAAGTTATATTTTGGTTTCATCTGACCATATGACATTCTCCTAATCTTCTTCTGGATCATCCAAATGCTCTCTAGCAAACTTCAGACGGGCCTGGACATGTACTGGCTTAAGCAGGGGGACACGTCTGGCACTGCAGGATTTGAGTCCCTGGCGGCGTAGTGTGTTACTGATGGTAGGCTTTGTTACTTTGGTCCCAGCTCTCTGCAGGTCATTCACTAGGTCCCCCCGTGTGGTTCTGGGATTTTTGCTCACCGTTCTTGTGATCATTTTGACCCCACAGGGTGAGATCTTGCATGGAGCCCCAGATCAAGGGAGATTATCAGTGGTCTTGCATGTCTTCCATTTCCTAATAATTGCTCCCACAGTTGATTTCTTCAAACCAAGCTGCGCACCTATTGCAGATTCAGTCTTCCCAGCCTAGTGCAGGTCTACAATTTTGTTTCTGGTGGCCTTTGACAGCTCTTTGGTCTTGGCCATAGTGGAGTTTGGAGTGTGACTGTTTGAGGTTGTGGACAGGTGTCTTTTATACTGATAACAAGTTCAGATAGGTGCCATTAATACAGGTAATGAGTGGAGGACAGAGGAGCCTCTTGAAGAAGAAGTTACAGGTCTGTGAGATCCAGAAATCTGGCCAAATACTTATTTTCCACCATAATTTGCAAATAAATTCATAAAAAATCCTACAATGTGATTTTTTCTCATTTTGTCTGTCATAGTTGAAGTGTACCTATGATGAAAATTACAGGCCTCTCATCTTTTTAAGTGGGAGAACCCTGCACAATTGGTGGCTGACTAAATACTTTTTTGCCCCACTGTATATTGGGCAGGAGGGTAGGAAGTACAGATCAGTTTCCACCTCATTTTGTGGGCAGTGTGCACATGGCCTGTCTTCTCTTGAGAGCCAGGTCTGCCTACGGCAGCCTTTCTCAATAGCAAGGCTATGCTCACTGAGTCTGTACGTAGTAAAGCTTTCCTTAAGTTTGGGTCAGTCACAGTGGTCAGCTATTCTGCCATTGTGTACTCTCTGTTTAGGGCCAAATAGCATTCTAGTCTGCTCTGATTTTTTGTTAATTATTTCCAATGTGTCAAGTATTTATCTTTTTGTTTTCTCATGATTTGGTTGGGTCTAATTGTGTTGCTGTCCTGGGGCTCTGTGGGGTCTGTTTGTGTGTTTGTAAACAGAGCTCCAGGACCAGCTTGCTTAGGGGACTCTTCTCCAGGTTCATTTCTCTGTAGGTGATGGCTTTGTTAAGGAAGGTTTGGGAATCACTTTATTTTAGGTGGTTGTAGAATTTAACAGCTCTTTTCTGGATTTTGATCATTAGTGGGTATTGGCCAAATTCTGCTCCACATGCATTATTTGATGTTTTATGTTGTACACAGAGGATATTTTTGCAGAATTCTGCATGCAGAGTCTCAATTTGGTCTTGGTTGGTAAACGGACCCCAGACCTCACAACCATAAAGGGCAATGAGTTCTATAACTGATTAAAGTATTTTTTTTGCCAGATCCTAATTGGTCTGTCGAATTTTATGTTCCTTTTGCTGGAATAGAAGGCCTTTTTTGCCTTGTCTCTCAGATTGTTCACAGTTTGATGGAAGTTACCTGTGGTGCTAATCTTTAGGCCAAGGTATGTATAGTTTTTTGTGTGCTCTAGGGCAACTGTGTCTAGATGGAATTTGTATTTGGGGTCCTGGCGACTGGACCTTTTTTGGAACACCATTATTTTGGTCTTACTGAGATTTACTTTCAGGGCCCAGGTCTGACAGAATCTGTGCAGAAGATCTAGGTGCTGCTGTAGGCCCTCCTTGGTTGGTGACAGAAGCACCAGATCATCAGCAGACATTTGACTTCAGATTCTAGTTTTAGTGCCCTAGCCAATTCATTGATATATATGTTGAAGAGGGTGGGGATCCCTGTCTCACCCCCACGGCCCTGTGGAAAGACGTGTGTTTTTTGCCAATTTTGTGTACATGGATTTTATAATGTCATATGTTTTTCCCCCAAAATCATTTTCCATCAATTTGTAAAGCAGTCAAAGGCTTTTTTGAAATCAACAAAGCACGAGAAGACTTTGCCTTTGTTTTGGTTTGTTTGGTTGTCAATTAGGGTGTGCAGGGTGAACACATGGTCTGTCGTAGGATAATTTGGTTAAAAGCCCATTTGACATTTGCTCGGTACATTGTTTTCACTGAGGAAATGTATGAGCCTGCTGTTAATGATAATGCAGAGGATTTTCAAAAGGTTGCTGTTGACACATATCCCATGGTAGTTATTGGGGCAAATTTGTTTGTTCTTGTTATAGAGCCAGAAAGATTGGAGAAGTGGTTTACTCATCTCCATTTTGGATAAATAATTATTCTTGTTGTTTGTTTAGTGTTTTCCAATTTTCCCAGAAGTGGTTAGAGTCTATGGATTCTTCAATTACATTAAGCTGAATTCTGATGGGCTATTGATTATTTTCCCATAGTGTGTTTACTGTATTGTTTTAGTGATTCAGACTCAGGTTCTGAGTCTCTATGTTGTTGGTTGGACAAAAATGCTACCTCTCTCTACTAGCCCCCTCTCTCTATCTGAGCCTCTCTCTCTCTCTAGCCCTCTCTCTCTCTAGCCCTGTCTCTCTCTCTGAGCCTCTCTCTCTCGCTAGCCCTCTCTCTCTATCTGAGCCTCTCTCTCTCTCTCTCTCTCTGAGCCTCTCTCTCTCTCTCTCTCTCTGAGCCTCTCTCTCTCTGAGCCTCTCTCTCTCTGAGCCTCTCTCTCTCTGAGCCTCTCTCTCTCTCTGAGCCTCTCTCTCTCTCTGAGCCTCTCTCTCTCTCTCTGAGCCTCTCTCTCTCTCTAGCCCTCTCTCTCTCTCTGAGCCTCTCTCTCTCTCCGAGCCTCTCTCTCTCTGAGCCTCTCTCTCTCTCTGAGCGCCTCTCTCTCTCTCTGAGCCTCTCTCTCTCTGCGCCTCTCTCTCTCTCTGAGCCTCTCTCTCTCTCTGAGCCTCTCTCTCTCTCTGAGCCTCTCTCTCTCTCTGAGCCTCTCTCTCTGAGTCTCTCTCTCTCTCTAGCCCTCTCTCTCTCTCTGAGTCTCTCTCTCTCTCTAGTCCTCTCTCTCTCTCTGAGCCTCTCTCTGAGCCTCTCTTTCTATCTGGCCCTCTCGCTCTGAGCCCTCTCTCTCTCTCTGAGCCTCTCTTTCTGTCTGGCCCTCTCTCTCTGAGCCTCTCTTTCTGTCTGGCCGTCTCTCTCACTCTGGCCATTTCTCTCTCTCTCTCTCTCTCTCCCTGGCCCTCTCTCTCTGGCCTCTCTCTGGCCCCTCTCTCTCTGGCTCTCTCTCCCTCTCTCTCCCTCTCTCTGGTCCTCTCTCTGGTCCTCTCTCTCTCTCTGGCCCTCTCTCTCTCTCTGGCCATCTCTCTCTCTCTCTCTGGACATCTCTCTATCTGGACATCTCTCTCTCTCTCTCTGGACATCTCTCTCTCTCTCTCTGGACATCTCTCTCTCTCTCTCTCTCTCTCTCTGGCCCCCTCTCTCCCTGGCCCCCTCTCTCCCTGGCCCTCTCTCGCTCTCTCTGGCAAACTCTCCCTCTGGCCATCGCTCTCTGTCTCTAGCCCTCTCTCTGGCCCTCTCTTTGGCCCCCCCCCTCTCTCTCGGGCCCCCTCTCTCTCTCTCTCTCTGGTCCCCCTCTCTCTCTCTCTCTCTCTCTCTCTCTCTGACCCTCTCTCTCTCACTGCCTCCCCTCTCTCTGGCCCTCTCTCTCTCACTGCCCCCCCTCTCTCTGGCCCTCTCTCTCTGGCCCCCTCTCTCTCTCTCTCTGGTCCCCTCTCTCTCTCTCTCTCTCTCTCTCTCTGACCCTCTCTCTCTCACTGCCTCCCCTCTCTCTCACTGCCCCCCTCTCTCTGGCCCTCTCTCTCTGGCCCTTTCTCTCTCTCGCTCTCTCTGGCCCTCTATCTATTTGGCCCTCTCTCTATCGCTCTGGCCCCCTCTCTCTCTCTCCTGCCCTCTCAATTCAATTAAATTTACTTTATTGGCATGACGTAACAATGTACATATTGCCAAAGCTTACTTTGGATATTTACAATATGAAAATAATAAGAATCAAAATTGTCAATGGGACAACAGTAACAACAATAACCAAGGGTCAAAATAACCATACATTGAACAATAACAATAAGCATACAGTAGAGGACATGTGCAGGTTGATTGGTCAGTCAGACACTGTCCCTCATCTTATGGCAGGCAGCAATGTAGTGCGCTGCCAACCCACAGCTCTCTGCGTCCTCCCCCAACAGGACGGGTAGCCTACTCTCATCAGAGAGGTCTTTGAAACCTTGAATAAGGGTTTGAAATTTGGGGAAATGACACTCTCTAATTGTTTTATATTTTGACATTTTGTCAGGAAATGCAGCTCCGTCTCAGGTTCTGCTGTTGTGCAGTGGTTGCACAGCCTTTCCTCTACAGGGAGCCAGGTTTTCCTGTGTCTACCCTTCTCAATGGCAAGGCTGTGCTCACTGAGCCTGTACTTTTCAAGGTTTTTCTAAGGTTTTGATCAGTAACCATGGTCAAATAGTTTGCCACTGTGTACTGTCCATTTAGGGCCAGATAGCACTGCATTTTGCTTTGCTTTGCTTGTGTTTCCCAATAAGTCATGTAGTTTTGTTTTGACTGTGTTGTAGTTTTATTCTGATTGATTGGATGTTTTGGTCCGGAAGCTTCAGTGTGTTAGTAGAACAGGTTTGTGAACTCAGCCCCAGGACCAGCTGGATGAGGGGACTCTTTTCTTTGCTCAGCTCTTGGCATTGCAGGGCTTGGTAATGATATGAGAGGGGTCACTGTATTTTAGATGTTTCCAAAACTTAATTGCTCTTTTTTGAGTTTTTATTATTTGTGGCCCTCTCTCTCTCTCTCTGGCCACCTCTCTCTCTCTGGGCCCCTCTCCCTCTGGCCCACCTCTCTCTGGCCCCCTCTCTCTCTCTCTGGCCCTCTCTCTCTCTCTCCCGCCCTCTCTCTCTCCCTCTGGCCCTCTCGCTCTCTCTCTGGCCCTCTCTCTCTCCCGCCCTCTCGCTCTCTCTCTGGCCCTCTCTCTCTCTGGCCCTCTCTCTCTCTCCCGCCCTCTCTCTCTCTCTCTGGCCCTCTCTCTCTCTCTCCTGCCCTCTCTCTCTCTCTCTCCCACCCTCTCTGGCCCTCTCTCTCTGTGTGTGTGTGTGTGTGTGTGTGTGTGTGTGTGTGTGTGTGTGTGTGTGTGTGTGTGTGTGTGTGTGTGTGTGTGTGTGTAGTGTGTAGCATCTCTGTGTATGCGCTACTTTATGTGTGTGGCATGTGTGTGTGTTAGACAGGGGGTAATTGAGCTCAGAGAGTTTTCTGTCTTTGGTGACAGAGGGGAAATTGAAATCTTCAGAATCCGTTAGAGATGTCTATCATAGTCGCTCCTGATGTGTGTGTGTGGTGTATAGTGAGGAATGGGTGTAATGGTGGTGGGGTTGGTTAGAGTTAGGGATATCCCTGAGATAAAACATCATGACAGCAGAAGCAGTAGAAAGCTCATGCCTTGCCTTCCAAATGGTTCCCTATCTAGTGCCCTACTTTTGACAATTTAGGGAATACAGTGAAAATAAAGTGCCATTTGGAACACAGCCTACCTCAAACACAGAACGAGGGAGGTCCTTTACAATTGAAAGCCCAGGTCATTGTGACATTGACAGCTTGCTATACACTGAGTGGACAAAGCATTAGGAACACCTGCTCTTTCCTTTTTGTGTGCATTGCATCATCCATGACTTGATCCAGCTTGACTTGATGTGTTGTACAGGTGTGCAGAATGCCTCTCTGAAACTCCACAGGGTGAGATAGAGAGAGCAGATGGAAGGAAAGCGATGGAGAGAAAAAGAGGGAGAGAGAGGTACAGCATGTACCAAACAGGAGATGGTCTCATGCTTCCCCTCTCTCTCGCACTCTCAGCCACAAATCTGCACATCACACATATCAAATGTAGGCATACATTTACAAACGCTCGCACACAAACACAAACTGAAATTCACACATTTGTATGGGTTGTTAAACTGTGTGCTATGCAGAGTTAGCATTCTGATCAGAAGAGCTCACTGTTCCACACTTGTGGCCTGTGTACTATTGCATAAACTGGGACGGTGTCCCCCAAATGGCTCCGTTGTCCCTATATAGTGCTCTACCACTTTCCCTATATAGTGCTCTACCACTTTCCCTATAGAGTACTCTACCACTTTCCCTATAGAGTGCTCTACCACTTTCCCTATATAGTGCTCTACCACTTTCCCTATATAGTGCTCTACCACTTTCCCTATATAGTGCTCTACCACTTTCCCTAAAGAGTGCTCTACCACTTTCCATATATAGTGCTCTACCACTTCCCTATATAGTGCTCTACCACTTTCCCTATATAGTGCTCTACCACTTTCCCTATATAGTGCTCTACCACTTTCCCTATATAGTGCTCTACCACTTTCCCTATATAGTGCTCTACCACTTCCCTATATAGTGCTCTACCACTTTCCCTATATAGTGCTCTACCACTTTCCCTATATAGTGCTCTACCACTTTCCCTAAAGAGTGCTCTACCACTTTCCCTATATAGTGCTCTACCACTTTCCCTATATAGTGCTCTACCACTTTCCCTATATAGTGCTCTACCACTTTCCCTATAGAGTGCTCTACCACTTTCCCTATATAGTGCTCTACCACTTTCCCTATATAGTGCTCTACCACTTTCCCTATATAGTGCTCTACCACTTTCCCTATATAGTGCTCTACCACTTTCCCTATATAGTGCACTACCACTTTCCCTATATAGTGCTCTACCACTTTCCCTATATAGTGCTCTACCACTTTCCCTATATAGTGCTCTACCACTTTCCCTATATAGTGCTCTACCACTTTCCCTATATAGTGCTCTACCACTTTCCCTAAAGAGTGCTCTACCACTTTCCCTAAAGAGTGCTCTACCACTTTCCCTATATAGTGCTCTACCACTTTCCCTATATAGTGCTCTACCACTTTCCCTATAGAGTGCTCTACCACTTTCCCTATATAGTGCTCTACCACTTTCCCTATATAGTGCACTACCACTTTCCCTATATAGTGCTCTACCACTTTCCCTATATAGTGCTCTACCACTTTCCCTATATAGTGCTCTACCACTTTCCCTATATAGTGCTCTACTTTTCACTAGAACATGTTGAACACTGCTGTGAACGGACATATTTGGAGGTTTGCAAAAGATGTAATAGAGTGTCATTTTTGTAGAATGTGTTGTATGTAGCAGAGGTGGTGAACTGCACTAATGAGTATCTTTACCTATGACTTGGTTCTCCCAGAGCTAAAGCCAATAGGGGGTTATCAAAGTGACTGTTGTGGGGTTAAACTAGTTTTCAGAGTGTGTGTGTGGGGGGGGGGGGGCGATTAGCTGGTTTTAATGGGAAAATAACGTCAGAGCCAGTGGGACGTTTAATCCATCTGGGCTGATTCTGTTTCCATCACAGTTATTGATCACTAGTCAGATGACAAATCAAACAGGGGGCCGCTCTGCTGTGCTCGCTGTGAGGGTGTATGTGAAAGAGAGAGAGAGAGTGTGTGGGGCATGTCTGACACAGCATGTTAGTGTTTCTCCATGCATTACAGCATCAATAGTAACAGAAACAACTGCTGTAAGAAAGTCTTTTAGTGTTTTAAGACAGTATCAAGTTGGATAAAAGGCCTCTGTCAGTGAAGCCTGGTTAGTAACATATATTTGGACAGTAGGTACAACTAACCTGTACATTCATTGACAACAGTAAACTAATGTTTGAATGCACCCATCCTGATCTGTGTGTTAAACTCAGCTTTTTCTTCCATTTTCTCAGTCTCTTCTCTCTCTTACCCTTTCTCTGAAAAACTTTCTCCTTCCCTCTCTCTCTACCAGTTTCTCTCTCCTAGACACGCCCCCCCCCACCCCCCACCTCCCTCACCCTCTGTCTCTAAGTGCTATTGGCTTTAAAGGGCAGCAGATCAGCAACAGATTAATACTGCATTTTGGGGCCATTTGTCTCTGCTACTCCTGACTCTAACACCCTCCTCTCACCTCCTCCCCCCTCTGCCCCACCTCCATCTCACCTCCTCCCCCTCTGCCCCACCACCTCCTCCCTCTGCCCCACCACCTCCTCCCCCCTCTGCCCCACCTCCCCCCCCCTCTGCCCCACCTCCGGCTCACCTCCTCCCCCCTCTGGCTCACCTCCTCCCCCCTCTGCCCCACCACCCTCCTCCCTCTGCCCCACCTCCTCCCCCATCTGCCCCACCACCTCCCCCCAAAGCCCCACCTTCTCCCCCCTCTGCCCCACCTCCATCTCACCTCCTCCCCCCTCTGGCTCACCTCCTCCCCCCTCTGCCCCACCTCCTCCCCCCTCTGCCCCACCTCCTCCCCCCAAAGCCCCACCTCCTCCCCCCAAAGCCCCAACACCTCCCCCCTCTGCCCCACCACCTCCCTCACCTCCTCCCCCCTCTGCCCCACCACCTCCCCCCTCTGCCCCACCACCTCCCCCTCTTGCCTCCCTCCTACCCACCCCTCTGCTCCACCACCTCCCCCACCTCTCACCTCCCCCCTCTGCCCCACCTCTCACCTCCTTCCCCCTCTGCCCCACCTCTCACCTCCGCCCCACCTCCCATCTCATCTCCACCCACCTACACCCTCCACCCCCCCTCTCACTTCCTCAATCTCACCCCCCACCTTCCTGCCATCCCCAGCCGCTGCTGCCCATCTGTGACACCCCCCCCCACCTTTCAATGGAGACGAATTACCCACTCTGTTGCTAGGAGATTAGAGTCGTCACGGTAACCTGTGCCTTGACAAAGTGGTTGTGATTGGTGACCAATGCACTTGAGGGCAGGGTCATCTCTCTCTGTGTTTAAAACAGAGCACGTTTTGTGAGTGTCACTGTGCATATCAGAGGTTGTATGTCAGCAGGTTCTTTGTGTGCATTTTTTTTTTATCAGGGCAGGGTTAGGTCCTGGCCATATGACACTGATCCTGGCAGACAGAGATTGGCGAGGGCCACATAGGGAAGTGACTACTGTGAGACCGGAGAAACCTTTTACTGGCCGCCGCCGGACACTGATGAATGGACACGGGCTGTTATCGAACACTACCCTAATCAGCCCAACGATCCAACAGCAACAACATTTTTCAATTTTGTCCCAACTCATAAGGGGAGGGCCATCAGCCACGTCAGGTTTCATTGGCCCAGCCCTCTGTCACTCGGAATAGACCATGATTAGGTACATTACCAGATGATCAAACACAAGGTGCTGATCTGGGGGGGAAGGGTGTTTAGGGCTCAGGTGCGGAGGAAGGGTTGTGTGAGTGCGCGTGGATGGGTGTGTAGGGCTCGGGTGTGGAGGAAGGGTTGTGTGTGCGCGTGGATGGGTGTGTAGGGCTCAGGTGTGGAGGAAGGGTTGTGTGTGTGCACGTGGATGGGTTTGAAGTAGGATGGAAATGGAAAAAGTGTGTGTGTAGGGTTAGTGACACATGGGGCAAAAACGGAAAAATACAAATGAAGAGGAATATTTGATATTCACAGTTCGACATTCCATCTCTGTAGGGTTGTCAAGAGATGTAAAATGTAAAACAGCCATAAAATAAGTTTGTCCATTTTGTTTTTGTCTCCCTCCATTACACACATACAGATGTAACAGACACAGGGTACAAGACTCCCCATCCGAACGGGAAATATCAAGTGTGAAAATGTGAAATTTAATCTGTCGCCTAGAAAGCCAGTCACCTGCCCAGCCTGGGATGTTGACTAATGTGACAGAAAATTAACAATTAAAAATATCACACAAGCCTGGAGCATCGGGCGACGCAGTGCAGCTCGTTCACAATTCACTAGACACCCTAATTGCTTTGTAGAACATTCGGGTTGAAGTTTTGTTTTGTAGGTAAGGAGCGCATCGATGCACACCGTAAATTGAGTTAGAAATTACTGCTCTGCAACAGACTTACTATGAATACGCAGATATCTGAACTGTACACACACCCACCCCTTCCTTTGAGGACCGTGAAGCAGCATTTCCTTTCAGAAGGAAATTGACTATAGGCCCTGGAGGAATGAAACGGGTTCTGTGCGGTGTGTGCAATGCTCAGGTATTACCCAGCGTGCCCGTTAATAAGGTCAAACAAACACTTACTGTACAGTTTGAATATCACGCTTTCTGTACGAGTGTGCATGGTGCATGTGTTAAGAGTGCCATATGAATATCATTAGGTCTCTGTACTACTGCAGAGTAGGGACTCATATCATCTCACAGCTTCACTGGCTTAGAAAACGCGGCAGGTAGACACACGGTTAAGAGCGCTGAGCTAGTAACCGAAAGGTTGCTGGTTTGAATCCCCGAGCTGACTAGGTAAAATAAATCTGTTGAAGTGCCTTTAATTGCTCCTGAAAAACCGCTCTGGATAAGAGCGTCTGTTAAATCCCTGCGGACGGGCTGGCTAGGTCTTTGGTTAAAGTGGTCTGCAGGACAGGAGTGGAGGGAGACCGATGCCGTCTTATTTGAGCCTTCACCTGTTTTCCCCATTTGCCAATTTACGTGCTGCACAGTATTCCTACTAGCCCCAAATTGACACATAGAAGCACACACAGGTCCTGCTGCTGACAGGTAAATCCTTGGAGCGTTTAATAACAGATGAATCCCCCCCCCCCCCCTTTAAATGAGTGCAGAACTGACTGGGTGCTGCAGGTGACCAGCTCAGGAGTAGTGTAGCAGGAAGAAATACACCAACATTAAAAATAACTCATCAGCATATACAAACCAAGGCGTGTGTTCAGTCTGCTGGCCTGTCTTTGTGAGAGGGGAAGTGACATTAGCCAGCTACCGTGATCCATTGTCAGAACACCCAAATCACAGTCCAGTCAGCACTCTGCCAGACCTGACACACACTTTAATAAGCTAGGTAGCCTACACACATGCAGCCCCCCTCCCCGTCAAGGGAGAAATACTCCCAGAGCTTAAGACATCTCTAAGCAGTGTGTGAGAGCGAAATAGATGGGAAACACTCCTCACACCACTTCAAATACAGAAATTACTTTTTCGGAGGGTAGAACTCACGGAGAAGGTTAGTCAAATTAAGCAGTTGGAGACTGAGGTTAAGGTTAGGAAAAGGGCTAGCAAACAGAGTTAGAGGGGAGAAAGGTTGACTCACCATGACAAAGGGTTTGGACTATAGAATACTGTCCAGCCATCCCTACCACAGAAGACCCGGGATTTCAAACCCACAACATGCCTCAGAAGCACAGACAACACCAAGTTACTGACCCAGAAAAGCTACATCTTGGCAATATGTCACCGAGTTTCTAAACCCAGAGGTGCAACATCGCGAGACTTCAGGATACGATTGCAAAGCAGACCAGGCCAGAGTTTGAGAAGTCAATAAGAGAAGTGAAAAATGATTCCTTAGTTCATTCTCACAAGCTAGAGTCGGGCTAATCCAAGGCGTGCCTTAGATTTGACAGCCTGCATATGCACAGTTTGGCATGAGACGGCCGTTAGACCCGATTGTGTTTATGTGCATGAGTTCATCTAGCCAATGTCACCTCCAAGTGTGACCAGGGATTTCCATTGGAGAAGCAGTTAAGGCCGAGCTTCATACTTTGTCTGACTATAGTTTCAGGATTTCATTGAAGACGCAGATTCTTTTGAATCTCCAAATCAGACAAACATTGTGCATCTTAAACTGTGGACATTAAATGAAAAGGATGAATATATTGAACTGGTTTAATCTCCAAGGGAGCTCATTTTAGATGTTACAACACCCTCTACAGGGCTGATAGCACAGGACATCTGGTGAGGCATCCAAAAGCCAACTACACTGAACAAAAATAAAACAAAAAAATAAGATAGAGTTACAGTTCACAAGGAAATTAGTCAATTGAAATAAATTCATTAGGCCCTCAACTATGGATTTCACATGACTGGGAATACAGATATGCATCTGTTAGAATTCATTTAAAAAAGTAGTGGTGGATTAGAAAACCAATCAGTATCTGGTGTGACCACCGTTTGCCTCATGCAGCGTGACATCTCCTTAGCATCGAGTTGATCAGGTTGTTTGTGGCATGTTGTCCCACTGGTCAATGGCTGTGCAAACTAGTTTTTTTTATTGGCTTGAACTTGCTGTCATAAACCTCAATTCGGATCCAAAACATGCACAATGGTGACATTTCTGGTGAGTATGCAGGCCATGGAGGAACTGGGACATGTTCAGCTTTCAGGAATTGTGTACAGATCCTTGCATTATCATGCTGAAATGTGATGGCGGCAGTTGAATGGCACGACAATGGGCCCCAGGATCTCATCACGGCATCTCTGCATTCAAATTGCAATTGGAAAAAAATGCAATTGTTCATAGCTCTGCATGCCCATACCATAACACCACCATGGGGCACTCTTCACAACATTGATATCAGCAAATCACTGACCCATAACAAACTAGGTCTGCCAGTTACAGTCGAAACCAGGATTTATCCGTGAAGAGCACACCTCCAGCGTGCCAGTGGCCATCGAAGGTGAGCATTTGCCCACTGACATCAGTTGATGCCGAACTGCAGTCAGGTCAAGACCCTGGTGAGGACAACGAGCACGCAGATGAACTTCCCTGGGACGTTTTGACAGTTGGTGCAGAGGTTTGGGTTGTGCCAACCCAGATTCATCAGCTGGATGTGGTTCTGGGCTGGAATGGTTACACGTGGTTGTGAGGCCGGTTGGACGTACTGCCAAATTCTAAAACCACGTCCCTGCAGTAGCACGTCAATTGCATGGTCCCTCAACTTGAGACATCTGTGGCATTGTGTTGTGTGACAAAACCGCACATTTTAGAGTGGCCTTTAGTCCCTAGCACAAGGTGCACCTGTTTAATGATCATGGTTTAATTAGCTTCTTGATATGCCACACCTGTCAGGTGGATGGATTATCTTGGAAAAGGAGAAACACTTGAATTGAGAAATAGGCTTTGTACATATTCAACATTTCGGGGATCTTTTATTTCAGCTCATAGGACCAACACTTTACATGTTTATATTTTTTGTTCAGTATAGATCGTCACTCATAACAGAAGACATCTAGGCCAGAGGCTGGTGGGAGGAGCTATAAGACAGGCTCATTGTCATGGCTGGAATGGAAGTGTCAAATGTGGTTTCATATGTTTGATACCATAGCAGCCATCACAATAAGTCTTACAGCACTTCCCACCAGCCTCTAAGCCTGAAGTTAATGCTGAAGGAAAGCCCAGGGATAACCTTAAAAAGAAACCAAAGCACATTTCAACAAATTACTTGGACATTCCAGGATTTCAAAGGGCACCAACCAAGTAAATAAAGTTAGTTCTTAAAAAAATAAAAAAATAATTGATACTTGGAATACTTAAAAGTTAGCCTACACAACTCGGCGTCCCTTGCTAACCTTATAGCAGTTTAATCGTGCAAATTATTATAATATTTTTTTTAAAGTATAATTTAAGAACCTTTCCTAGTATGACTGCAGGTAAACCGATTCACATACAAAGGAACAAAATGTAAGGCACAAGTTAGATTTCAAGAATGAGATATTGCATTAAGACAACGTTCTGTTTTGGACAAAACTCATTCACTAGAAACACCAGTTGGTCCACAATAGAGGGAATGTCAATAAAATATCCTTTAAGAAAACATGGCTCAGTCATTTTAAAAAGGCCGATGGGGACGCAGAGAGAAATCCAACAGAACCACATAAAAATACCTTTCTACGCCACCAGTTAATCAGAGGTTTGAGAAGCACATCAGGAACAGTAGCAAACAGTCTTTTGAGTAGTTTCCCAGACAAAGATTGAGCCTAGCCATGGAATAAAAGCACTTGAAAGAATCTCCATTTAGCATGCAGGACTAGGCTTAATCTTTGTCTGGGAAACAGCCCCTTTGTGCCTGTGTGTGGAAGTGGTGTGTCAGGGCTCCATGTGTTCCTGGTCACACGATGACTCTGACAGACTGCAGAAGAATCCCGCATCCCGGATGCGAATGTTGCCGTCAGAATTTTCACAGGTGCTGCAGTCAAAGGGTAGAGGGCTGGGGCTCTGGGGGACCCCAGAGTCATGGCTGTGGCCCAGACTTGATGTGGTGCTGGTGAGGCTGAAAGTACGGAATAAAAGGGGCAGAGGTCATGTCGGCTTGCGTCGTTTCTCTGACAGCAGCTGATATCAAATCATGCATTTTTTCATAGACAATCGCTGTTGAGAGTCAATGGATGTCATTGAAAAAAAGTCTTAATCAATCTGTAAAATTTAGTACGAAATCTGTAGCTTCTTGATATGCCACACCTGTTAGGTAAGTAATGGTATGAACTCACCTTTCACAGTCTGAGTTGAAGTACACCTTGCTGCCCTTCTCTATGGGGAAGCGTGTGCGGTGACAGTCGCTACACATCTGGATGGCCTGTGCCACTGTGTAGCGTGTCCGACCCAAGACGCATGCCTCCATCTTGGTCGTACTCAGCTGGGATTGGAGGAACAGGTGCACTCTACTGTCAGACAGCAGCAGGGGGTCCTGGAGGATCCTGGGGACGAGGAGAAAAATATTAATTTGTTGGCTAATTAATGAACAGTAGATACATACAACTATCAAGAACACCACACAAGCCGTATTTTCAGTTTGTTTTTGAAGTTCAGTGCTCCAGGTTACAAAGTGTGGTAGGAGATTAAGTGAATTGTTATTCTAAGCTCTGGTACCCTATGCCAATGCTCTATGACAGGAGAAACTAGGCGAAAATGAGATCAACATTGTAATCAGTACATAAATGGCTTCTGTTTCAAGTGGAGGAAATGAATGAAGTTGCTGGTAAAAGCCACTGGATGGCGTTTGGTGCCATAAATATAACATGTTATACAGGGCAAGCAGAGGTCTTACTAGAGGAAAATCTGAATTCATGTGATGAATTATATTGCTATTCATTTGGGATAAAAATATCCCCCCCAAAATTATTCCTAATGTACAAAAGGGGATCTACACCAGAGTGCTATGGACTCTGACCAGTGGTGTAAAGTACTTATGTAGTACCTGAAAGTATCTTGACAACTCTATACATTCTCCCGACACCTAAAAGTGCATTACAGTTTGAATGCTTAGCAGGACAGAAATGGTTCAATTCACACATAACATTCCTGGTCTTCTACTGGTCTTCTACTGGCTCTGATCTGACATGTTTTGTTTGTACATTTTGTTGTTCGCGCGTGCCCCTGGCTTTCCCTTAAATTTAAAAAACAAGAAAATGGTGCCATCTGGTTTGAAATTAGGGAATTTGAAATGATTCACACTTTTGATACATTTGATCAATTACATTTACTTTTGATACTTAAGTATATTTTAAACCAAATACTTTGACTTACTCAAGTAGTATTTTACTGGGTGACTTTGACTTGTCATTTTCTATTAGCGCATCTTTGGTTTGGTATGGTAATGGATATTTTCCACCCTGCAACTAACCAACATTTCATTTTTGGGTTATTAAACTAATTGACCAACTTCAGTTCAATTACTTGAATTCCATTTAGTTTGTGAGGACAATGCTGAGAGAAAGATATCAAGTCAGGGGCTATGTGGGATGCACGCCTGAAGGGAGTTGCAGTTTTCATTAAGCAAATATTCAACCTACTTCAGCGTAGAAACGTGGTAATTAACTAATAACCATAATCCATTTGAACCTGATCTAACATCTCTGGAGAGACCTGCAAATAGCTGTGCAGCGATACTCCCCATCCAACCTGAGAGCTTGAGGGGATCTGCAGAATAGAATGGGAGAAACTCACCAAACACAAGTGTGCCAAACTCAAGAAGATTTGAGGCTGTAGTCGCTGGTTCATCAAAGTACAGATTAAAGAGTTTGAATACTTATGCAAATGTGATTTACGTTTATTTTTAATACATTTGCAAAAATATAAAAACCTGTTTTTGCTTTGTCATTATGGGTCATTATGGGGTATTGTGTGTAGATTGATGAGGGAAAACATTTCATCAGTTTTAGAATAAGGCTGTAAAGTAACAAAATGTGGATAAAGTCAAGGTTTTGCACCGTATAGCTGCTACTGCCTGAGATGGTGACTTTAAGGAATGAAAAGTAATCAAATAGAAACTAAGTCATTATTTTATGTCATATAAGTTAATGTTCACCATTTCTGGCTCCATTTCCATTAGGAAGCTCAACTCATTGTAATGTCATTTCATAATGTATTTGTTTTAAAATTCGAACCTTAAATCAAATGCAGTGATTTTTTTCAAATCTAAACTAAACGACTTCCAAAAGCACTAATTGTTCATCACTATTGACCGGACAACCACTTGAGGTAGGAAAAGATCTGACAAACTGACTTTGGTTGCATCAGACCCATAGATGGGCTATGTCTGGATCATCCCTTCAAACCCTTTGGACATGCAAAACCTGGCAGCCATTCATAAGGCTGAGGAGAGGAATAAACAAGGACACTCACATCTCTAGAAACTCCCGCAGGCCATTCATCCTCTGGTTGACCTTGTAGGGGTTTTTCATACTGAAGAAAGGGTTCCGGGGAGGCAGTTTGGGCAACTCTCTGGAAAGGGACAACAGTGGCTTTCAATGTGGCACTGTCATAGGATGCCACCTTTCCAACAAGTCTGCCCTGCTAGAGCTGCACCTGTCAACAGTAAGTGCTGTTATTGTGAAGCGGAAACGTCTAGGAGCAACAACAGCTCAGCTGCGAAGTGGTAGGCAACAAGCTCACAGAACAGGAATGCCGAGTGCTGAAGAGCATCTATCCTCGGTTGCAACACTCAGAGTTTCAAACTGCCTCTGGAAGCAACTTCAGCACAATAATTGTTCGCTGGGAGCGTCATGAAATGGGTTTCCATGTCCGAGCAGCAGCACACAAGCCCAAAATCCCCATGCACAATACCGAGTGTTGGTTGGAGTGGTGTAAGCTTGCCATCATTGGATTTTGGAAATGCGTTCTCTGGAGTGATGAATCAGGAGAATGCTACCTGCCCCAATGCAGTGCAAACTAAAGTTTGGTGGAGGAATAATGTTCTGGAACTGTTTTTCATGGTTGGGGAGAGGCCCCTTAGTTCCAGTGAAGGGAAATATTAACGCTATAGCATACAATGACATTCTAGACAATTCTGTACCTCCAACTGTGGGAGAATGACAATGCCCCCGTGCACAAAGCGAGGTCCATACATAAATCGTTTGTCAAGATCAGTGTGGAAGAACACAGGCCTGCAAAGCCGACATCAACCCCATCAAACACCTTTCGAATGAATTGGAATGCCGACTGCGAGCCAGGCCTAATCACTCAGTGACAGACCTCACTAACGCTCGTGGCCGAATGGCAGCAAGTCCCGCAGCAATGTTTCTACACTAATGAAAAGCCTTCCCAGAAGAGTGGAGGATGTTATAGCAGCAAAGGGGCGACTAACTGCATATTAATGCTCACGATTTTGGAAAGAGATGTGGACACCTGCTCGTCGAACACCACATGACCAAAAGTATGAATAGTCAACCCCTGAAAGACAAGTGCATACATCATTGCAGGAGTGATCAAATGATGCAGTGAAGAGGGCCTACAGTGAACTATCACTATGGATTATACGTACACGAGCATAGTGTTGTCCTGCAGACGCTGCCGGAGCCAAACAAACTCACTGTATCGCCTCCGGACAGAGGAAGTCTTCTTCCTAAAACACATGCTATTGGTCTTAACACAGGAAGAAGGTAAATCAAATTAGCAGAGGGTTTATAGCCAATATTACCCCACTGCAGATTGTCATGAAGTTAGAAGTTGCCAATAAATACACAGCTTCCTCAATCTCTCAGAAGCTGAAGATGTTAATGTTTAATGAGGTTCATCAAGTGAAGCGTGCCATGCAGTAGTACTCACATGTAAACAGATCTCATAGTCAACGTGCGTGTGCCAGAAGTCATCTTTGTGGAATTGTGGCTCCTGGACCCAGATACTGACAAACTCCTGCAAAAGAAAGAACAGTGTTCAGAGGGGAACTGTGTGGCAATTTTTTTGCTCAAGAGCAATGAAGTCACAGGAGAGGAAACATTTCAGCAGAAATGTTACACAACCTGTCAGTGTGATTTTAAAAAAAAGTTGTGCTTTTCTATAAACCAATTTCTGTGTTCATGCAAGTGACTGAACGAATCCTCACTATCAGTATCTGCAATTTGGCAGTACGCCGAGAACCTTGTTTAGAGAAAGAAATCTCAGTTTCAACGTCCCAGCTTAAAGAAACCTTGAGGTATTGGTCGGTCACATGAGTATAGCAAACATTATGAATGATAAGCTAAATCATGCAAATTTAGCTTGTCAGTATTTAAGGGAACTAATGGGACTGCCATGTTAAAGCTCACTTCAGACCGGTACTTTATGCACTGAAGATTGACTGACCTCCATCTTGCTGACAAAGAGTATTAATTTAAGACCGTGTGCAGTGTAATCATTTTCACAACAAGGAAAAACTAAACAGTATAGGTTTAATAGAGAGTTAATGTTCACCAGCTCTGCCTTCATCCTTGACAACTACAGCATTTGCTTTCCAGACCAGCACTAAAACCCAATAAGGTGTATTAGCTCTGGGCCAAGAACAAAAGTCAGCACATCCTATAGCTCTCCATGAGCAGGATTAGAGAGTCATGACAGGTCTATCACTTGCCTGTTTCATTAGACTGTCAATCTCCATCGTAGACTGGAATCTGGGGGAGATGGGACAGAACCGCATTCAGTCAATTGGCAAACTGGCAAGAATGAAGTTGTGCTTCTAGTAACGGTTTTTCTACAGTTACTTTACTGACAGTCAGTTCTATTACGTAAAACCATCAGAGAGAAAAAGAAAAAAAAGGCAATGTTTAGTCAAACACCTTCTCTGGCACACAAAGCCTACACGACCCTTTCAAGTTCTCCTCTAAACTAGGGCTGAGAATGGCCAGGTAACTTGTGATACGATATCGGGACACTTAGGTGGCGATTCAATTGCAATTTGAAGTACCAAACATATAGCTCAATACATGTCTACTGCAGTGAGACAATAGAAATGAGCTGATCAGTCAGGGAAATAAAAAGCTGAATTATTGGCTCACCATTTAAAAAAAGATTGAGAACAAGTTACAGGATATAGATATATATACAAAAAAATGTAAAGAGTTTTAGAGCAGGTACAGCCCACTAGCGCTAGCTAACACTAACAGAAAATATTGTTACTTGTCAAAGTATCAATATACTGTCCAAAATAATATTGCAATACGTAAGTGATTTTTCACCCATCCCTACTATAAACCAGGCCGCAGAGTCAACGACTGTTGATTCTCCATGCACCTGGATAAACGACATTCATATGCCAGAATCATTTGGCAACTTCCTGTATTCAACACAATACATCCTGATATTCTGTTGCAAACTTGCAACCATGGACGCCAATGTGCGTCTCAAGTCAGTGGGTTCTCACCAGTCGGGTCAGAAGTGCTGTTCAATGCGAACACATCAGACCCACAAACCAGCAATACAGGTGTACCCCATGGCAGTGTCCTTTTGCCAGTTCTGTTCACTCGACACCAACAATTGTACCCCTATAAGAATCAGGATGCGCACAGTAAAATATGCTGATACAGCAATCGTTGATTTAATAGGTGACAATAAGGGATCATAGACTGATCAGGTGAAAGCTACGGCAGTTTCCCAAAGTCGGTCCTTGGGACAACCCTGGGTGCACGTTTTGGTTTTTGCTGTAGCACTACACAGCTATTCAAATAACCAACTCATCATCAAGCTTTGATCATGTGAATCAGCTGTGTAGTGCTAGGTCAAAAAACAAATCTGTACCAAGGGAGGCCCTAGGACAGAGTTTGGGAAACCTTGGTCTACGGCACAGAAAGAGCATGTTTTGCAAAAATGTAAAGTTCAGTCAATTGGGTTCTATTCGCCGGCTACAGTAAAATGTTTAACGTGTGCAATGATGTGCCAAAGGAATCTGATTTGAGTGCATTATAGGGTAAACCGTTAAGTGATATGTCAAGGTGCCGATCCATCATTATTGTGTAACTAATGTTAGGGAATTATTCTAATGGAGAAAGCTGATCAGAGAGCAGCCCTACCTTTATTTTGAACTATCAGTAGCAAAATACATGATCCAGTGATGCACTCACAGAACGTTCTCACTGCGTGGCGTTTTTGAGAAACACATGTTACGTCGTCGGCTGTTGTAGGACAGATGCATTGTTAAAACGAGTTCCATAGCTATCAAGAAACCGGGCCCAGATCTGCAAGAGACATGGGGCCCATCCACATACCATTTCAATTTCCTCTTTGTATTAAACTATGTCACTATACTTGACTCAAACCTCACCTGGACAACTAACAGAAGTTGACAACTACAGTACCAGTCGAAAGTTGACACCTACTCATTTTACAGATGCACAAAAAGCTACCACCAACTCAGAGGCTGCGGCCTACATAGAGAAGTCATTGGCTACTTTAACAGATCACTAGTCACATCAAACAATGCACTCTAATGTTAACATACCTTAGTCATATCACATGTATATACAGAATGTTATACCATCTATTACACCTTGCCGCTCAGCCATCCATCCATATACAGTTGAAGTCGGAAGTTTACATACGCTTAGGTGGTAGTCATTAAAATTAGTTTGTTAACAAGGAATTTGTGGCGTGGTTGACAAACTGTAGTTTTGGCAAGTCGGTTAGGACATCTACTTTGTACATGACAATTGTTTACAGCTTGGAAATAACCAAAAAATGTCATGGCTTTAGAAGCTTGATAGCTAATTGACATAATTTGAGTCAATTGGAGGTATTAAGGCCTACCTTCCAACTCCGTGCCTCTTTGCTTGACATCGGAAAGGCAAAAGAAATCAGCCAAGACATCAGAAAATAATTGTAGACTCCACAAGTCTGGTTCATCCTTGGGAGCAATTTCCAAACACCTGAAGGTACCACATTTATCCGTACAAACAATAGTATAGAAGTATAAACACTATGGGACCACACAGAAGTCATACCGCTCAGGAAGGAGATGCATTGTCTCCTAGAGAGGAACTTACTTTAGTGTAAAAAGTGCAAATCAATTCCAGAACAGCAAAGGACCTTGTGAAGATGCTGGAGGAAACAGGTACAAAAGTATCTATATCCACAGTAAAACGAGTCCTATAGCGACATAACCTGAAAGGCCGCTCATCAAGGAAGCCACTGCTCCAAAACCACCATAAAAAAAGCCAGACTACAGTTGGCAACTGCACATGGGGACAAAGATCATATTTAAGAAATGTCCTCTGGTCAAATGAATCATTATGGTAATTTTAAGAGGAAAAGGAAGAAGCTTGCAACAGGAAGAACACCATCCCAACCATGAAGCACAGAGATGGCAGCATCATGTTGTGGGGGTGCTTTGCTGCAGGAGGGACTGGTGCACATCATAATAGACTGCATCATTAGGGAGCGAAATGTGGCTATATTGAAGCAACATCAAGACATCAGTCAGGAAGTTAAAGCTTGGTCGCAAATGGGTCTTCCAAATGGACAATGACCCCAAGCATACTTCCAAAGTTCGTGGCAAAATGACTTAAGGACAACAAAGTCAAGGTATTGGAGTGGCCATCAAAAAGCCCTGACCTCAATCCCAGAGAAAATGTGTGGGCAGAACTGAAAAAGCGTGTGCAAGCAAGGATGCCTACAAACCTGACCAGCTCTGTCAGGAGGAATGGGCCAGAATTCACCCAATTTATTGTGAGAAGCTTGTGGAAGGATACCCAAAACATGTGACTCAAGTTAAATGTAAAGGCAATGCTACCAACTACTAATTGTGTATACTTCTGACCCACTGGGAATGTGATGAAAGAAATAATTATATTATTCAGACATTTCATTCTTAAAATAAAGTGGTGATCCTAATTGGCCTAAGACAGGGAATTTTCACTAGGATTAAATGTCAGGAATGGTGCAAAACTGAGTTCCTGCATTGGTAAACTTCTGACTTACTGTACATATTCTCATTCACCCCTTTAGATGTGTGTATTAGGTAGTTGGAGAATTGTTAGATATTACTGCAGTCAGAACGAGAAGCACAAGCATTTAGCTACACTCACATTACCATCCGCTAACCATGTGTCTGACAAGTTGATTTGAAGGGTTTCTTTATTTGTACTGTTAACACAAGATTCAACAGACAAACTGAACAAGTTCCACAGATGTGTGACTAACAGAAATAACATGTCCCTGAACAAAAGGGGGTAAAAAAAAAGTCAACATAGCTGGTGGCCACACCAGATACTAAGTACTGCAGTGCATCTCCTCATGGACTGCACCAGATTTGCTAGTTCTTGCTGTGAGATGTTAACCCACTCTTCCACCAAGGCACCTGCAAGTTCCTGGACATTTCTGGGTGGGGAAATGGCCCTAGCCCTTACCCTCCGATCCAACTGGTCCCAGACGTGCTCAATGGGATTGAGATCCGGGCTCGTCGCTGGACATGGCAGAACACTGACATGCCTGTCTTGCAGGATATCAGCCACACTGCTTGTTCTGTAAGTGGTGGCATTATCATGCTGGAGGGTGAAGTCAGGATGAGTCTGCAGGAAGGGTACCACATGAGAACATCTTCCCTGTAATGCACAGCAAGCTCAGTCCGATGATGCTGTGACACACCGCCCCAGACCATGACGGACCCTCCACCTCGATCCCGCTCCAGAGTACAGGCCTCGGTGTAAGGCTCATTCTGTCGACGATAACAATAAGCGCAAATCCGACAATCACCCCTGGTGAGACAAAACCGCAACTCGTCAGTGACTAGCACTTTGCCAGTCCTGTCTGGTCCAGCGACGGTGGGTTTGTACCCATAGGAGACGTTACCAGTGAGGTCAGGTGAGGAACTGCCTTACAAGCTCTCACTCCTGCCTCGCTCAGCCTATTGCGGACAGTCTGAGCACTGATGGAGGGATTGTGCGTTCCTGGTGTAACTTGGGCAGTTGCCATCCTGTACCTGTCCCGCAGGTTTGACGTTCAGATGTTACACGTGGTCTGCCACTGCGAAGACGATCAGCTGTCCGTTTTGTCTCCCTGTAGCGCAGTCTTAGTTTATATTGTAGAATAGTGAAGACATCAAAACGAAATAACATCTGGAATCATGTAGTGACCAAAAATTTGACTAATCAAAATATTTTAGATTCTTCAAAGTAGCGACCCTTTGCAAACGCTTGGCACTCAACCAGCTGAGTTCCCATATATGCTGAGCACTTGTTGGCTGCTTTCCCTTCAGTCGGTTTGGGTTGAGTTGGACCACCATGTCAATTTGGTTGAGGTCGGGTGATTGTGGAGGCCAGATCGGGTACAGCACTCCATCACTCTCCTTGGTCAAATAGCCCTTCCACAGCCTGGAGGTGTGTTTCAGGTCATTATCCTTCTGACAAACAAAATGATGTTTCCACTTAGTGGAAACAAGATGGGATGGTGTATCGCTGCAGAATGCTGTGGTTGCCATGCTGGTTAAGTGTGCCTTGTTTTTTTAAAATCACTGCCAATGTCCCCAGCAAAGCACCACCACACCATAGTGGGAACCACACATGTGGAGGTCCGTTCACCTACTCTGCATCAAAGACACGGAGGTTGGAACAAAAAAATTGCAAATTTGGACTCACACCAGAAGGACAGACTTCCAGTCTATTGTCCATTGCTCATGTTTCTTGGCCCAAGCAAGTCTTCTTATTGGTGTCCTTTAGTAGTGGTTTCCTTGCAGCAATTCAACCATGAAGGCCTGATTCAGTCTCTTCTGAACAATTGATGTTGAGATGTGTCTTACTTGTACTCTGAAACATTTATTTGGGCTGCAATTTCTGAGACTGGTAGCTAATGAATGTATCCTCTGCAGCAGAGCCAACTCTGGGTCTTCCTTTCCTGTGGCACTCCTCATGAGAGCAAGTTTCATCATAGCACTTGACGGTTTTTGCGACAGCACTGAAATTTTCCAGATTAAGACATAAAGGTCAGTCAAAGTAATGGACTGTCATTTATCTTTGCTTATTTGAGCTGTTCTTGCCATAATATGGACTTTGTCTTTCACCAAATAGGGCTATCTTCTGTTGATCACCCCTACCTTGCCACAACAACTGGTTGGCTCAAACGCACGAGGGAAAGAAATTCCACAAATTAACAAGGCACACCTGTTAATTGAATTGCATTCCAGATGACTACCTCATGAGGCTGGTTGACAGAATCCCAAGAGTGCAAACCTGGCAAGTAAAACATTTTATTTTATTTTTTATTTCACCTTTAACCAGGTAGGTAAGGTAATGAGGTAAGGAAATAAATAGGCCATGGTGGCAAAGTAATTACAATATAGCAATTAAACACTGGAATGGTAGATTGGCAGAAGATGAATGTGCAGGTAGATACACTAGGGTGCAAAGGAGCAAAAAAATAAATAAATACCAGTACGGGGATGAGGTAGGTCGATAGATGGGCTGTTTACAGAGGTGGTATGTACAGGTGCAGTGATCTGTAAAATCAGTGGTGTTTGTTTGGTTAGCATGGAAGCACTCTTCATGGAGTGGCACGGGCGGGGTTAAGGATTGCCACCGACCGCCCACCCCCACGCAACAGTCAGGCTGATGATACGCATTGATTACATCCCACAGTGACCGTATGCACATATACCAACCAGAAGCCATGGATTACAGGCAACATCTGCACAGAGCGAAAAGGCGAGAGCTCCCGCTGTCAAGGAGTGAGACACTAACAAGAATTCCTGCTGGGCTCTGACGAATCATCAAAACATGACTAAGAGCAAAAATCCTACTACACCAGTTCTGATGCTTGGATGTGGCAGGGCTTGCAAACTATTACAGATTACAAAAAAGGGAAACCCAGCTGCACCAGTGACGCGAGCCTACCAGCCTCTATGCTCATGTCGAGGCAAGCAACACTGAACCATGCGTGAGCGTACCAGCTGTTTTGGAAGACTTATTACGCTCTCCGTACCCAATGTGATTAAGACCTTTAAATAGGTTATCATTCAGAAAGCCAGAATGCTTACTCTGCGCATGAGCTGACCAGCTAACAAGTGTCTTCAGACATTGTCAACCTCCCTGACCAAGTCTGTAATACCTACGTGTTTCAAAACCACCATAGTCCCTGTTCCCATCTGCAATCATGAAACTCTTAAAAAAAAGTCACCATCATCCCAGACACCTTGGAACCACGCCAATTCGCATACCGCCCCAACAGATAACGCATTCTACACTGCCCCTTCCCACTCAGTGTTCTACACCATAATGCCCTCCAAACTCATCACTAAGCTTGGCACCCTGGGACTGAACACCTCCCTCTGCAAATGGATCCTGGACTTCCTGATGGGCTGCCCTCAGGTTATGAGGGTCAGCATGGCAGATGGGTTGTTGCCCCCTCAGGAATGTGCTTAATACTCCTCCTGGACTCTGTTCACCTATGACTGCGTGGCCGCGCACAACACCAACATCATTACGTTTGACAACACGATAGTGACAACCGACGATGAGACAGAGCCTGACAACCGACGATGAGACAGACCTGGCAGTGTTGACAACCTCTCCCTCAATGTCAGCAAGACAAAGCAGCTGATCGTGGTCTAGATTAATTTTATTAGTCACATGCGCCAAACACTAGTGAAATGCTTACATACGAGACCCTAACCAACAGTGCAGTTGCTAAAACAAATAAAGCGCAGCAGTAAAAATGATTAAAAAACACATACACAGGAGGTGCCGGTACAGAGTCAATGTGTGGGGGCAGCAGTTAGTTGAGGTAGTATGTACATGTAGGTAGAGTTATTAAAGTAACTATGCATAGAAGACAAGAGTAGAGAGGGGAGGGGCAATGCAAATAGTCTGGATAGCCATTTGACTAGATGTTCAGGAGTCTTATGGCTTGGGGGTAGAAGCTGTTTAGAAGCCTCTTGGACCTAGACTTGGCACTCCGGTACCGTTGCCGTGGATCTGAGGACTCATGCCAAATCATTTGTCTCCTGAGGGGGGAGCGGCTGGTAGACAGTGTCCTTAACCTCAGCCTGTCAGGCACCATATTCCCGCAGTTCTGTAAATGACACAGGGGGCAAAGTAAAACTTATTTCCCCTTTGACACATGCAAAAGAGCCACAAGTTTGACTACCTCACGGTCAGCAATATCCACAGTTTGCGATATTGCTCATGATTTACATAGTGCATAAATACATTCAACAATGTTTGAGAGTCAAGACAAATTTCCCTAAAAGGGACAGTGTTCAACCAAAGACAACCAACAGTTCAGACCAGGCATATTTTGTCACAACAGCAAACCGCAACTGCTTAGAGAAAAACTTCAAAGTAAACACTCATGTGGCACCCTACTAAAGTGACCCTACTACACATTGCGAGATATTTGGCAAAATATACCAGCATGCCTATCCATGCTGGATAGGGGGGAGCACAGCGGTCAAATGGCAAAGGGTATTTCAGGGCTAGCGTTTAACGGAGTACACTGCCCAGTATTACATAATTAGGAGATTGGACACCATGTTAATCATGACAATTACACACACACATACATACATATATATATATATATATATACATATATACACACACACATATATACATACACTGCGAGATTCGGCAAAATACAGACAAACTTATATTTTCCTATAGGAAACAATGGGACAACCTCAGCGTTCCATGAGTAATTGTCGTTTACATTTCAACTAACAGCAACGTGGGCAGGTCTCATTTCCAACAATAGCGAAGCAGGCCTTGTGACGTAGTACAATAGGCTGAGAATAGAACTTTCAGAAGGCGAGATGGTGCCACAGTGATCAATAGCACTAATAGCTGGCGGGGGGAGGGGGAATTCCCTAAAGCCTGTTTTTTCATGATTACTTAAACTACGTCAAGCAGCTGGGACATAAAATAATATTATGAAACTGTGCTACATGCCAGATGAAATGAACTAGCTTTTATCATGAAATAAACATTGTTAAAAATGTAATGTGTTCAGCCTAGCTTCGGTTGACCCCAAAAGGCTAGGGCCAGCTCTGACTACATGTGTGGGTATGGATGTGAAGATCCTTGAACCACTGCAGCCCCTCATGAGTTCCTTTTGAGGCCCAACCCTAGGCTGAAACGAAATTGAGGAAGCCGAGGTTAGACCGCCTGCAATAAACATTTTGCAAACAGAGACAAATAGCCACGCTCTTGAAATACAGAACAATACTGGAGAAACGGTGATTGCATTCCACAGGTTTGTTTGGCATTTGAACCGTTTGCAAACGCACCAGAGTCAATACATGGGAAACTTTACTTTTTTCACAACATTAAAAGCATGTTTATCTCTAATAAAAGGCATTGTAAGCCTACGTGTCTTACCTTTTGTATCTGATTATTTATCCTTCCAGCTGGCAATTGGTTAGTGCCGCATGAGCAGCCTATTCTTCACCGAGTGCTCTATTTCGCGGGTCTGCCGACTGCAGTTCGTTTGAATATGATAATGAGGCGCGCGCGCTCTGTTTCCTTTGGTACGTGCACGCCCCTGGTCTGAAATTGTGTGATTATTTTGGACCTATTAAAACTGGTGTAAAACCAAACCACGCATATAAAATAAAAAAAAATACAATCAAATACAATTATTTGACTGCGCTATAGGAGCGGATGGGTCTTTCTTTGCTGACTTCCCCCGCACAGACAGCATGTATTGTTTACTGGTAAAATAACCGCTGACTTTAGTCAGATTTAGTTCCAGTGCACACCTGCCCCTAATTGCAATTAGCAGATAGTACATGGCAAGATGATTGACAATATGGGGTGCATCTCAATAGTCAAGCTTGCTTCCTCCCCTTGTATTATTTTCAATCATTAAGGACAATTTTATGTTAAAATAACGATTTATCAACGATCGTATGCAAACAAAAATAAGAAAATGGATGAGAGCAAATCCCCCTCATGCTTCTGTCATATCGCTTCAATCTGTCTGTCCTGTATTTTCAGATCAGTGCAGCTGAAGAAAAAACATTAAAGGAAAGGAGCCAGGAAGAGGAAGCCATTTAGACTATTTAGGCCACTTATGACAACCACAAGACTTGGATGAAAGCTATAGAAGAACATGTTGACTCTTATCCGTACAACTTAATCTATGGCTGTCTCATGGAGATCCTATTAAATTACTAGAGGGGCTACTCTCTTGCCGGACAGTCTTTATTTCACCGGAGGGCGGTGCCATACGTCGCAGTGGGCGTGGGATTCAATGTGGAACTACAGTCCAATGCGCGTTCACGTTCAACCAAGAACCTCCGCCTGGGACATTTTCATAACTTCTTCGTCGACATCACTATGGTGGGTTTATACTTTATAGTTTATAATTTCAGCTTCATATTATTACAAAAAAATTCTTTAGGCTATTTGAACTAAGGATAGCTAGCTGGCAAGTGTCTGGAGCAGTTTTCCCAAAAGTAAACGATGTGTAACGTCAATGCCACTGTCAAGCCAATCTACTAAATTTACATGATTGAAATATATGAAACTGATCATGACTATATTTAATCTAATTTCACTGCGATTGGTTAGTCAACATGCAATAATACCTATATACTTTGAATCATAGAGATACATTATTTGGGTTTAGATTAACAAAATAAAATTAACTGAGCCTACCCTTTCCCCCGTGACTGTGATGCAAACCAATACAAAAGGGAAGTATGATCAGTGATTATGCCTATATACATTGATATTCATGTTATGTGTGAGTTGTACAGTAGTAGAACTAGCTGCATAAGCTGTATGTGAGTGAGCATCTCACTCTCTCTCTCTTTCACACAGTCCTCTCAATTCAGTTCAAGGGGCTTTATTGGCATGGGAAACATATTTTAACATTGCCAAAGCAAGTGAGGTAGATACTATACAAAAGTAAAATAAACAATAAATATGAACAGTAAACATTCCACTCACAGAAGTTACAAAATAATAAAGACATACAAATGTCTTATTATGTATACAATCGGTATGAAAAAGTTTGAGCACCCCTCTGAGGCTGCATAATAATTTACTCTGTCGTCACAGAAGCTGATCACAGTGGGTTGCCATTCATTTTCCAATAAAAGCTGAGTACTGGGGTATTGTCCAGACAAAGATTTTTAGTGTAGCAATATTAAGTTGTATGAAATTAAATCAGATGTGAAAAATAGGCTATGCAAAAATGTGGGCACCCTTGTCATTCTGATGATTTGAATACCTGTAACTACTTAGCACTGATTAATTGGAACACACAATTGGTTTGGTGAGCTCATTAAGCCTTGAACTTCATAGACAAGTGCATCCAATCATGAGAAAAGCGATTTAAGGTGGCCAATTGCAAGTTGTTGTTCTCTTTGACTCTCCTCTGAAGAGTGGCAACATGGGGGCCTCAAAACAACTCTCAAATGACCTGAAAACAAAGATTGTTCAACATTATGGTTTAGAGGAAGGCTACAAAAAGCTATCGCAGAGATGTAAGCTGTCAGTGTCCACTGTGAGGAACATAGTGAGGAAATGGAAGACCACAGGCACAGTTCTTGTTAAGGCCAGAAGTGGCAGGCCAAGTAAAATATCGGAGAGGCAAAGGCGAAGGATGGTGAGAACGGTCAAAAACAGCCCGCAGACCACCTCCAAAGACCTACAACATCATCTTGCTGCAGATGGTTTCACTGCATCGTTCAACAATTCAGCTCACTTTGCACAAGGAGAAGCTGTATGGGAGAGTGACGCAGAAGAAGCCTTTCCTGCACACACGCCGCAAACAGAGTCGCTTGAGGAATGCAAACGCACATTTGGACAAGCCAGCTTCATTTTGGAATAAGTTGCTGTGGACTGATGAAACAAAGATTGAGTTATTTGGTCATAACAAGCGACGTTATGCATGGCGGCAAAAGAACACAGCGTTCCAAGAAAAACACTTGCTACCCACAGTAAAATTTGGTGGGGGTTCCATCATGCTGTGGGGCTGTGTGGCCAGTGCCGGTACTGGGAATCTTGTTAAAGTTGAGTGTCGCATGGATTCCACTCAATATCAGCAGATTCTTGGGAATAATGTTGAAGAATCAGTCACAAAGTTGAAGTTACGCCGGGGCTGGATATTTCAACAAGACAACGACCCAAAACACTGCTCAAAATCTACCTGGGCATTTATGCAGAGGAACAAGTACAATGTTCTGGAATGGCCATCCCAGTCCCCAGACCTGAATATCATTGAGAATCTGTGGGATGTTTTGAAGCGGGCTGTCCATGCTCGGCAACCATCAAACCTAACTGAACTGGAGATGTTTTGTAAGGAGGAATGGTCCAAAATACCTTCATCCAGAATCCAGAAACTCATTAGAGGCTTATGAGAAGTGTCTAGAGGCTGTTATTTTAGCAAAAGGAGGCTCTACTAAATATTGATGTGATTTTTCTATTGGGGTGCCCAAATTTATGCACCTGTCTAATTTTGTTTTGATGCATATTGCACATTTTCTGTTAATCCAATAAACCTCGATTTACTACTGAAATATTACTGTGTCCATCAGTTATTTGATAGATCAAAATGAAATTGCTGATCCAACACCCAATTATTTATAAATGGAAATCATGGAAACTGTCAGGGGTGCCCAAACTTTTTCATACGACTGTATATACAGTATTGTAATGATGTACAAATGGTTAAGGTACAAAGGGGAAAATAAATTAGCATAAATATGGGTTGTATTTACAATGGTGTTTGTTCTACACTGGTTGACCTTTTCTTGTGGCAACATGTCACAAATCTTGCTGCTGTGATGGCACACTGTGGTATTTCACCCAGTAGATATGGAAGTTTATCAAAATCGTGTTTCCTCTCTCTCTTTCAGTCTCTCTCTCTCCCTCTCCCTCTCTTTAACAGTCTCTCGCTTCCAATGTGCTAACAATTTTTTTAAATTAATTTGGTATCAGCTTTGCAGGTTTAATTAAAAATGGTTTATCTGATGGATTTTGGATGACCTTGGACTTAATTATTTGTTTCAGGGCTTGTTGATAAACAAGGACAACTTTACCATATTATCCTGGAGGCATACTTACACACCCAGTCTCATTACTTTGTGTAAACATCTCTCAACTAAAAAAAACAACAACAGAAATAGAATATGACATAATTTGTTTAGCGACTTCAGCAGTGACGTGTTTACTTAATCTTTGTAGCTCCCTGATGAAACATTAGGCCTAACATCCATTCCTGTAGTTAAGCATAATCCGTCATTCAGGACACCTATTTTGAGCCCTACATTTTTAGCAAAACAATTTTTGGGGGAGGCTTGCCTGTTTTTTATGTTATTTTGGCATAAGTACGTGTCACATATCAGTTTGCAAACAATGTAAAAAATATATACACTACCGGTCAAAAGTGTTAGAACACCTACTCATTCAAGGGTTTTTCTGTATTTGTACTATTTTCTACATTGTAGAATAATAGTGAAGACATCAAAACTATGAAACAACACCTATGGAATCATGTAGTAACCAAAGAAGTGTTAAACAAATCAAAATATATATTAGATTTGAGAATCTTCACATTTTTTATTTATTTTATTTGACCTTTATTTAACCAGGTGGGCAAGTTGAGAACAAGTTCTCATTTACAATTACGACCTGGATACATATACACACCGTTTGCCTTGATGACAGCTTTGTACACTCTAGGTGTTCTAAAACTTTTGACCGGTAGTGTATATCATTGAGTTAATAAAGCCGCATACAAACACGGTCTCTTTTTTGTTTTCTTGAGTAAGGCAGCTCCAGAATGCAGGTTTTTCTGCATAGCTCAGTGCTTTCTGTGGTGGTGGGGCAAGCCAGCAGCAAATAAGGAGCGTTGCACCATGATTGGCTTAGTGCTCTGTCACTCATGGGGATTCTAGCCCATTGGGTGCTGCCATATACATACATTAGAAGTGCCCATCCAAGAAGGCTCAAGGTCATTGGCCACAGATAAAGTGATGTCAAATCACATTGTATGTACAGTAGTTTTGATTGGACTGATCATTTCAACATCATACTTATAAAAAATGTAGCTAGCAGTCATCATGAAACAAGTCTACAATCTACTAGAAAATCCTTTTTAATCCTTGTCATATGAAGAGAAATAATGAAGAGAAATTATAGATAAAACGTATCGGTGCTCATCAGCCATTGGACATAAACATTACACAACAAGTTGGAAATCGCAAATTCAACAATGAGTGTTTTGGAAGGAATCAGTGACAGTAGCTGTGTGGTCCCAAATCTGGGATTAAGGGGCTCTTTTCCAAATGATAAACATTCAACATTGGCCATGTTGTCAATGAAGCATGATTTGTGCTGCACTCAAAACAACTGTTAACTCTGAACTACGAAAACTTGACTTCAGTGAGATCAAGGAAACTGGGAAGTGGAGAATTAACGAGCTCCGACTGGGAAAATACGTTTCGAACGATCATCCAACTTGGAATTGTAAATCCGTCCCCTTTCTAGAGCTATGACCTGAAGATCAATGACGTCATCGTGATTCAACCTTGTTTTTCTCCGAGCTCCCAGTTGTTTTGAAAGCACCATAAATCCAGAGAATGCCAGACTGATGACAAAATTTGCCCACGAAGGACTGCCGCGCCACATTCCTGTTCAAGTGAGCACAGCACAACAAGGTGCGTCCCAAAAAATGTATTCTATGCTGCTGCAGAAATGATGTAATATGCCAGGGAGACATGTATACTGTAGCTAAGAAAGTAATACTAAGTGTATGTTGTGTCGTAAGATGTTCGTTGCCCATGTGCCTCACCCTAATAATTTGGTATTTTTATCCCTCTTAATTTCACCTAAAGTTCTGGCTGTTCTACTGTAACGTTAGCCTTGGTGTACAGGGAGAATACTGTAAGAACGGCCCATGTTCTGAATTCTGTCGCTGTACATTTCAAAAGTGCTAAACAAATAGTTATAATGACTACGTCCATCCTAGCTCGCTCATTAATGTCTTAATCGAAATTACGGATTGCCTCTTATCTGCTTGTCGTCCCCTTATGCCATAGTTTGTTCATCTCAATTGCCATTAGATACTACATTTGTTTAAGCAAGTCAGCCATATCAGCTTTAAAAAAAAAAAAAAGTTAATTAGTCCGAATGAACGGTTTCGCTGCCAGACAAGGCTCCGCTGATAGCCAGGTGTAGCAGTGGTAATATGTTGGGACTGCTGTCGGGACAGCTTTATGTAAGCCCTAACAGTTTGTTCACTGTTTGTCACCGTTATAGTGCAATTAATGTATTATTTCATTTTGTGTTGTGCAGTGGCTTTGCTGGCATGCATCCAACTTTTTTAAATGTTTTATTCCCACCAAGATTTACATGCTAAAATCGCCACTGGGCATAACTAGATTTACTCTAGGTAACCTATAGCAGGATCATCAACTAGATTCCATGATTTGGATTTGAGAAAGTGCTCGGCTCGTTCTCGACACTGTTGCCGCGTTCAAAACAACTGGGAACTTCGAAATGGGAACTCGTAAATATACAACGTCTGACTTACAGTTGAAGTAGAAAGTTTACATACACTTAGGTCATTAATACACTTAGGTCATTAAAACTTGTTTTTCAACCACTCCACAAATTTCTTGTTAAGAAACTATAGTTTTGGCAAGGACATCTACTTTGTGCATGACACAAGTAATTTTTCCAACGATTGTTCACTGTATCACAATTTCCAGTGGGTCAGAAGTTTACATACACATGTTGACTGTGCTTTTAAACAGCTTAGAAAATTCCATAAAATGATGTCATGGCTTTAGAAGTCAATTGGAGGTGTACCTGTGGATGTATTTCAAGGCCTACCTTCAAACTCAGTGCTTCCTTGCTTGACATTATGGGAAAATCAAAAGAAAACGGCCAAGAACTCAGAAAAACAATTGTAGACCTCCACAAGTCTGGTTCATCCTTGGGAGCAATTTCCAAATTCCTGAAGGTACCACGTTCATCTGTACAAATAATTGTATGCAAGTATAAACACCATGGGACCACGCAGCTGTCATACCGCTCAGGAAGGAGATGCATTCTGTCTCCTAGAGATAAAAATACTTTGGTGTGAAAAGTGCAAATAAATCCCAGAACAACAGCAAAGGACCTTGTGAAGATGCTGGAAGAAACCGGTACAAAGTATCTATATCCACAATAAAATGAGTCCTTTATCAACATAACCTGAAAGGCCACTCAGCAAGGAAGAAGCCACTGCTCCAAAACCGCCATAAAAAGCCAGACTACAGTTTGCAACTGCACATGGGAACAAAGATCGTACCTTTTGGAGAAATGTCCTCTGGTCTGATGAAACAAAAATAGAACTGTTTGGGCATAATGACCATCGTTATGTTTGGAGGAAAAGGGGGAAGGCTTGCAAGCCGAAGAACACCATCCCAGCCGTGAAGCACAGGGGTGGCAGCATCATGTTGTGGGGGTGCTTTGCTGCAGGAGGGACTGGTGCGCTTCACCAAATACATGGCATTATGAGGATGGAGACGTATGTGGATATATTGAAGCAACATCTCAAGGCATCAGTCAGGAAGTTAAATCTTGGTCTCAAATGGGTCTTCCAAATGGACAATGACCCCAAGCATACTTCCCAAGTTGTGGCAAAATGGCTTAAGGACAACAAAGTCAAGGTATTGGAGTGGCCATCACAAAGCCCTGACCTCAATCCTATAGAAAATTTGTGGGCATAACTGAAAAAGTGTGTGCGAGCAAGGAGGCCTACAATCCTGACTCCGTTACATCAGTTCTGTCAGGAGGAATGGGCCAGAATTCACCCAACTTATTGTGGGAAAGTTGTGGAAGGCTACCCAAAACATGTGACCCAAGTTAAATGTAAAGGCAATGCTACCAAATACTAATTGTGTAAACTTCTGACCCACTGGGAATGTGATGAAAGAAATAAAAGCTGAAATAAATCATTCTTTCTACTATTATTCTGACATTTCAGATTCTTAGTATCACCACTTAAAATAAAGTGACCTAAGACAGGGAATTTTTACTAGGATTGTCAGGAATTGTGAAAAACTGAGTTTGTATTTGGCCATGGTGTATGTAAATTTCCGACTTCAACTGTTAGTGCGTTCAAAACATCTGGGAACTTTGGGGGTACAAAACAAATTCCGACTGGGAAAAATCCATTTGAACAGTCATCCAACTCGATTTTCCAACTCGGGAACTCTGGCCTCTTTCTGGAGCTCCGACTCTCCGACCGGAAGATAACTGACGTCATGATTTGACCTCGTTTTTCCGAATTCCCAGTTGTTTTGAACGCAGCATAAGTGCACCAGTATGTGCGCTTAAATCTAAACACACTGTGATGTATAGCATTGCACAACAGGAAAAATGGAGTGAAAAGTGTTGGTTCCTTTTGTGTCATTCACTCTCAAAGTTCCAGAATGATTGAAACGGCAGCCATATTGGTCAGGGAGAAATCCAAACCAGACTAATTAAAATCAATGGCAGTGGAGTCATAATCTTGTGAGAGTGCTATTATATGTGCTATTATATGATACAATAGCAGCACTGGTTGCATTTACAACTTGTTTAAGTCTTATCATTAACTGATTTGAGCCAGTGAATGGCTGTGGATTGACTGTATTGCTTAAATGGAATATTGGCAAATTGGCAGTTAATTTTACAGTCAATTGCAGGAATCATTCCTCTAAAACTGTCTGGCTAACTAGCTAACAAACAGTGCTGATAAATTCTCAGAATTATTCATATTTGTCTAATAATGGTGGTCTTAAGGAAAAATTGGCAAGTGTGGGGTCCTCTAGAAAAACATGGGCCACTAGCTAACTAAACTATATTGGCCTGATTGAACATAGGACTGTCTGACCCCAAGCTGCAACCTGGAAGCCTGGATGCCATTGTGATGCTGCAACATCAACATTCTACGTATAGCCCAGACATAATGCACTTGCCTATCCTAAATAATCATCTGTCTCTCGTAACATGTAGAAAGTATGTTGTGGACGTAGAGATAACTGATAACTTGTTGACGTTAACAAAAGTGTCCATATGGAATGCTTTTGGAAAAAAAGGTCCATAGGTCTATGCAATATGTCTTGGGAGTAAAAAGTTATTTGGCCATCTCGCAATTGATTTTCAGATAGTTCTTTCAGGGATAAGTTAAACGTTGTTTTTGTAATAGAGTGCATTTGGTATATTGAATTGAGTGAGACAGTGTGCTATTACTTGTTTCTCTGCCTCAATTTAATATCTACTCATGTTGCCATGGCATGAAAACATTTAAAGTATGTACCCATCCACACTGTCTAGTACAGTCACCTATACCCAGTGTGTTTGTTTTAAGCTCTCTCTATTAATTCAATTCAAAGAGCTTTATTGGCATGGGAAACACATGATTACATTACCAAAGCAAGTGAAATATATATATATATATATATATATATATATATATATATATATATATATATATATAAGCAAAAAATGAACTGTTGACATTACACTCACAAAGGTTCCAAAGGAATAGCGACATTTCAAATGCCACATTATGGCTACTACATACAGTGTTGTAGTGATGTGCAAATAGTTAAAGTACGAAAGGGAAAATAAATAAACATGGGTTGTATTTACAATGGTGTTTGTTCTTCACCGGTTGCCCTTTTCTTGTGGCAACAATTAACAGATATTGCTGCTGTGATGGCACACTGCGGTATTTCACCCAATAGACAAGGGAGTTTATCAAAATTGGATTTGTTTTCAATTCTTTGTGGGTCTGTGTAAGCTGAGGGAAATCTGTGTCGAATATGGTCATACATTTGGCAGGAGATTAGGAATTGCATGTCAGTTTCCACCTCGAGCATGTCTTCTCTTGAGAGCCAGGTCTGCCACTGTGTTCTCTCTGTTTAGTGCCAAATAGCATTCTAGTTTGCTCAGTGTTTTTGTTAATTACTTGACACATTGGAAATAAATATATTTTTATTTTCTCTTGATTTGGTTGGGTCTAATTGTGTTGCTGTCCTGGGGCTCTGTGGGGTCTGTTTGTGTGTTTGTAAACAGAGCTCCAGGATCATCTTGCTTAGGGGACTCTTCTCCTTCTTCATCTATCTGTAGGTGATGGCTTTTTATGGAAGGTATGGGAATCGCTTCCTTTTAGGTGGTTGTACAATTGAACGTCTCTTTTCAAAATTTGGATCATTAGCAGGTATCGGCCTAATTCTGCTCTGCATGCATTTATTGTTTTACGTTGTACACAAAGGATATTTTTGCAGAATTCTACATGCAGTTTCAATTTGGTGTTTGTCCCATTTTGTGAAATATTGGATGGCGGGCGGACCCCAGACCTCAAAACCATAAAGGGCAATTAGCCAGATCCTAATTGGTATGTCAAATTTTATGTTCCTTTAGAAGGCCCTTCTTGCCTTGTCTCTCAGATGGTTCACAGCTTTGTGGAAGTGACCTGTGGGGCTGATGTTTAGGCCGAGGTATGTGTAGTTTTTTGTGTCCTCTAGGGTAACAGTGTCTAGACGGAATTTCTATTTGTGGTCCTGGCAACTGGACCTTTTTTGGGACACCATTATTTGTGTCTTATTGAGATTCACTGTCAGGGCCCAAGTCTGACAGAATCTGTGTAGAAGATCTAGATTCTGCTGTAGGCCCTCCTGGGTTGGGGATAGAATCACCAGATCATCAGCAAACAGTAGACATTTGACTTCAGATTGTAATAGGGTGAGGCCGGATACTGCAGACTGTTCTAGTGCCCTCGCCAATTCGTTGGTATACAGTGCATTCGGAAAGTATCCAGACCCCTTGACTTTTTACACATTTTGTTACGTTACAGCCTTATTCTAAAATTGATTCAATAGTTTTTTTCCCCTCATGACACAATACCCCACAATTTACGTAATTATTCAGACCCTTTACTCAGTGCTTTGCTTAAGCACCTTTGGCAGCGATTTACAGCCTCGAGTCTTCTTGGGTATGTCGCTACAAGCTTGGCACACCTGCATTTGGGGAGTTTCTCCCATTCTTCTTTGCAGATGCTCTCAAGCTCTGTCAGATTGGATGAGGAGCGTCACTGCACAGCTATTTTTAGGTCTCTCCAGAGATGTTCGATCGGGTTCAAGTCCGGGCTCTGGCTGGGCCACTCAAGGACATTCAGAGACTTGTCCCGAAGCCACTCCTGCGTTGTCTTTGCTGTGTGCTTACAGTTGTTGTCCTGTTGGAAGGTGAACCTTCACCCCAGTCTGAGGTCCTTAGAGCTCTGGAGCAGGTCAAGGATCTCTCTCTACTTTATTCCATTCATCTTTGTCTCGATCCTGACTAGTGGAGTGCTGCAGAGATGGTTGTCATTCTGAAATGTTCTCCCATCTCCACAGAGGAACTCTAGAGCTCTGTCAGAGAGACCATTGGGTTCTTGGTCACCTCCCTGACCAAGGCCTTTCTCCCCTTAATGCTCAGTTTGGCCGGTCGGCCAGCTCTAGGAAGAGTCTTAGTGGTTTCAAACTTCTTCTATTGAAGAATGATGGAGGCCACTGTGTTCTTGGGGACCTTAACTGCTGCAGAATTTGTTTGGTACCCTTCCCCAGATCTGTGTATCAACACAATCCTGTCTCTGAGCTCTACGGACAATTCCTTCGACCTCATGGCTTGGTTTTTGCTCTGACATGCACTGTCAACTGTGGTACAGGTGTGTGCCTTTCCAAATAATGCCCAATCAATTGAATTTACCACAGATGGACTCCAATCAAGTTGTAGAAACGTCTCATGGATGATCAATAGGAACAGGATGCACCTGAGCTCAATTTTGAGTCTCATAGCAAAGGGTCTGAATACTTATGTAAATAAGTTTATTTTTAATTTTTAATACATTTGCACAAATGTATAAACTTTTTTTTCTCACTTTGTCATTATGGGGTATTGTCTGTGATTGCTGAGGATTATTTATATATTTTTTAAATACATTTTAGAATAAGGCTGTAACGTAACAAAATTTGGAAAAATCCAGGGGTCTGAATACTTTCCGAAGGCACTGTAGATAACATACAATATATTACACACACATATAGATTAGTCACATAGATAATATACAATATATTACACACTCACATAGATAATATACAATCTATTACACACACATATAGATAATATACAATCTATTACACACACACAGATTTACAGTTTATTGACATCTACATTTGTCATGTGGTCCTGTGTAGCTCAGCTGCTAAAATAGTGGCGCTAGCAATGCCAGTATAATGGGTTTGATTCCTGCTGGGGTCACACATACTACAATGTATGTACTCAATGTATTTGTAAGTCACTTTGTTTAAAAGTGTCTGCTAAATGGCATATCCATATCTGTCTAACTCTGTGGTCTTGTGGTTAGTGTCCACCCTGAGATTGGTAGGGAAACAATACTGTTGGATAGAATACGCTTCGGTCTCATGACAGAATGGAATAGAAGGCTTGAGAATCTAGACTAGGAGAGATTCCAGGAATCCCATTGATAAAGCGTTCCTATTGAGTTATTGTCTCAACATGCCTTCAATGACCTTCAGTCTCTCAATCAGCTGATCTTTGATCATCTGACAGTCCCCAGTGAGTAGGAATCAATGGTTTTCTTCATAAACTGATCAGAGTGCAGTGTGAGAGAACTGATAGATAAGGTACAATGGGCTGTACCTAGAACCTACCCAACACAATCTGTTTACATGTTCTACGATGTGTATGTGTTATGTCTCAACACAAGTCTTGTGTGGTTGTTACTTCCCTGTGAGATTAACACCTGATAAAGGTTGAGATGCAATCAGAAGCTCCAACATTCTGAATGAAAGGCTTAAATAGTGGAAAATGTGTGGAAACTTTTTCTCTTGCTTGCTCTGTCACTTTGTCTCGCCTTCTCTTTGTGACCATAGTTGATCACAAATCCGATTCTCCATCTACCCTTCCATTCCTTTCTTTGCCGGTCACTCTTCCAACAGCCTCTCTGTCACCAAGGTCCCATTGACAGTGTGACTGTGTTGCATCCCAAATGGAACCCTATTCTAAAAGTAGTACTCTATGTAGGGAATGGTGTGCCATTTAGAATGCAACCTGTGAGATTCCACAACCAGTTGAATGGGGTAAGATATGAGGAACTTTCTCTGTTATATATTTCCCACTGGGCACAGACAATTCAACATAATTTCATTGAAATGGCATGGAAAGAACGTTGATTCAACTAGTGTGTGCCCAGTGGGCGTTGTCCCGCTGAGTGATAAATTGTCTTGAGTATGACTGACCTATGACCCCTTAGGTAAGAGTAATGATCAAAGAGCAGTGTCACACAGCAAATATGCTGAACACACACAGGGACAGAGGGGTTTTCTACAAAGCAGAATCAATGAGTTAGCTAGCTAACTTTGATAAGCAACCAGGAATAATTATTGATTTTGTGGTCCATTTAAAAAGCTAAACTTAGATATTTTTTCTTCATTTAAATTAATTAGACCATGCCTATTTTAAGCTTCTTTCTACTAAATATTTATGCAAGTTAGCTGGTGAACACCGTGATCCTGTTTAGTGTCTCCTGAGGTGTATACTAAGTCTCTATACCCTGATATGACAAACTGTGACACCTGAAATGTCCTCATCACCTCAGGCAGTGACATCGGTGGGGTCTGTCATTTTGGAGAAAAAAAAAAAGTTGCATGAAGGAAGCCCCAGTGTTGATGTTGCTTCGGAAGCTTTCTGAATTGTATCATTGAGGTCTAAAGTCAAATCTGTGGGATTCTATCGTGCAGGACATTCCCTAATTTGGCTTTGGGAACCTGCGACTGTCACTTCCCGAAGAGGCCAACTTCCAAGTCAGTGTATTCTATAATGTTCAATTACTCCAATGCATTGTATTACGCATATTTACGAGGAGCCTGCTAAACATCCAATAAGAACCAAGAGTTACAGCGGGCCCATGTTTACATTTTTATTTTAATATTCATAGGTCAAAGAATGAGGTTCAAAGCATGATTCTAAATAGTCAATCATAACACCATCACCAGTGTAACTGATGAGCAGTGAGAAATCTGCCTCATTTAACTCTGGCTTTGAGACAGTTCTATCTGGAAACAAAGTTGGGTGTCAAGTTCAGATGCTTAAATAAAAAAGCTGCACCAGTATGAGAACTTTGGCCAAGCTAAGGAATGGGATTTAAAATGTTGGTTATCCCAAATGGAGCAAGCTGCATGTATTTCAAATAGAACAGCTTCACATTCCGCTGTAGAGTCCAGTGTGTATGGGTCATGTCAAAGTAAGCCAACAGTCAATCCACCTCTAAGCCATACTTTGTCTTCTGTAATATTGCTTTTCAGACTGTGTTCCCATTGGAAATACACAACAGTAAACATGTGATCAATTTTCAAAATCAGCAGCTACTACTACTGGGTATAATTTCACCGTGCACATGTTGAGTCAGTAGGTCAAACAATGAATCTGGCAGAGTCTATGGTTACAATTGGTTGAAGTCAGGGTGCATAAGTTACAACCAGTGTTGTCAGCGCTATGTAACAAACCTTAGCACAGGCAGAGGGGGTGGTAAAATGAAGCATATAAACCTTTATTGAACAGCTTTTTGAAAAAATATTTACAAAGTGAATATACAGCAAAAGACATACTGTTCAAGGGATTCAAGTATGCAACATGGGGGAGATGGAAAAAGAAACTAGGTGAATGTGAGGGAGATGTCAAACTACATGGATTATACAAGATGTACATTTCCAACAGTAACTACATATCAGTTGAGGAACCAGTCCCTACCAGTACTGGATGAGGAATAGGTTCATTAAAAAGCGACAAATCACCCATCCATTTCTCCTCACCGGTCTTATTCCCAGTAAATATCATCCTATCACTAAAAACATGTACAAAAGCACAGACTTTCACCTGACTGCTCTGCACTAATACTATGGCTAAACATGCTGTAAATGACAACAAAAAAGTGGAGACATGAACAGTCCTGAGAGGCAGGAACAGGGACGGGATCGAAGGTCTGGGGGAGCCACAAGGGACGTCAGTTGGTTGAGGAAGGGGTGCTATTGGGCCTCGTCCTCGGGACAGGAGTGCCAGGTCAGCCTCTCCTCGTAGAAGGAGATGACCACCTGAGGGCAGCGGGTGTTGGCCTCGCGGGCCGGGACCAGGTCCGCCTCATCGGAGTCTTTCCTGTAGAGTGGCGGGACAGTGGTTGGTGGTTAATAGTAGCTATTGAATAGAATAATAAGACTCAACTATTTAGCAAGTAGCACTGTTCAGGATAATAAAGTTCAGGTGCACATCTAGAAAACTAAAATGTGGCGGTTACGAAGGCACACGTACAGTCATTTTAGGAGGCGAACAACATACCAGGGGAGATAAATTATGAGGAATGGCTCTTGGGCTGTGCAACCCTGAAAAGGGGTGATATGAGAGCAACAGCACAGGTGACGAGTTAATTTCACAATTTGAGACTCACCACTTCATCAAGAACATAAGTTCTCCACTGCTGTCTGTAGCACCAATTATCCTCTCTGGATCCAGGCTCCTGGCAAAGCCCCGCGGCTTGTCACTCTGAAACACACAGTACAGTCAATACAGCTCCCATGCAACCAGTCTGGAAACCACAACAAACTGATCAAATAACTATTGCACTTGCATACTAGCCTATACACAAAAAAGGACTACAAAAACAAAATCCTACAACACTGATTTGAAACAAAACTCCAGGTTAATTCGTACACTCACCACATCCTTCTTCTTCTTGGCTTTGTTTCCCTCTGTCTCTGGCTCATCTGTTGAAGACTTCCTCTTGTTAGAGTCAGGATTCTCCACCACGGTCTTCTGTGCTTCCAAGAAAGCAGAGATCAGCTCTGGACAATCCAGGTTATCCTCTGGCTCCCAAGTGTTATCCGCTCTGAAAGGAAAGATACAGAAGTCGGTGGGCTTTTCTTCTCCTGTGTATTTCAAAAGACTATCAGCATACTGTTGAGTAAAACATGGCTCTAGAAATGCAGCAAATTAAGACATTTCACAAGAGGTATATCTGTAACTAAAATGTCAGTCTTTGAAATTCAATTCAAATGCAGATTTCAACTAGCTAGGTTCTCCAGGATAAGTGTGCACTCACTCTGTAAATCCCTTCCACTTGAGGAAGAATTCCACCTTCCCGTTGACAATGCGTTGGTCCATCACCTTCTCCACAACATACTCCTCTGGCGGCTCTGCCTCCAATACCTCCTTCTTCCCCTTGCCATTCTGCTTTTTACCCATGTTAGGCTGCGAAACAAGAGGGGAGGAGGTTTTCATCTTTTTAAAGAGACGAATTTGGGTTTTAATAACATGACAATGCTTACACAGACTAGCAATACAATATTAATATCAGATTGTTTTTCAAGTGATACTTTGACACCCAACGTGCCATTCCCTTATAGGGGTTGACATCCTCCTGAGGAGGATGAGCTGGTCAATCAGCAGTCTACGTGCATACATATTTTTTGGCCCAGTATACAACCACACCATAGAGATCACAAGCTTGTAGTCCTAAAAACCAGCAGTAAGTTAGCATTTTCTACCCCTGGTTCATTGGTCATTCCTATGGGGGGAAATGGATGAGTTTTTGGTCTATACCCCAAAAATATGTTTTTTTTATTTAACCAGGCATGTCAGTTAAGAACAAATTCTTACTTACAATGACGGCCTACATGTAGACTGAGCCGTCGGAAAAAGACGTGAAAATGTGTACAGTCTTAATAAAATCATTTCAGCCACCATATAGGGCAGATCCAGCGCCCACTATAGGCTGCCTAGGCTGTACGGAACTCGTGCGTTTCACTCTTCATCAATCATGCCTATCCTCACAGACAATGCTAACAAAATAACTTTTTTAGCTAAATTAAACGGGCGCATAGGTTGTCATTTTATTTTCTGTAACGTTACTGTTAGCTATATTGGCTTCTAGCCAACGTTAGATTCTGTAGATGTAACTAAACGTTTAGTTACTGATTTCGCTAGGCCCCCTCGTCCCCCCCCCCCCCATCTAGAACCTATTTTTTCCAGGCCTAGGGGCTGGTCCAATGCTTCCAATTGTACATACAAGCGAAATAGTTCCTCAAAACGAACTACTCAATTGAACACAACTAAACTGTGTTACCGTTAGTTAACTATACATGGTGTGTTAGTTTGCTAGCAAACTAGAATTTGCCATCTTAGTTAGCAAACTTCCACGGCTTAGCTAGCTACCAGATATTAAGGTTGGCACAATGGCCGGTCAAATTGTGATTGCAAGGCCCAAAAGCTGCAAATTGAGTATCCCATTAGCACTTGTTATTTGATTAGACTGTGAGAATCAGATATTCCTTTGATTAAAGGGCAGCTAGCTGACTATCAAGCGAAGTTATAGTTAAGCGTGCTAGTTAACTAGCTAGCGCAATGATATCCCTTTGTCAGCGTAGCTTTGGTAACATTAGCTAGTAAAGCTGTAACGTTAGTAACTAAATTGGCTACCGTGGCTAGACACAAATATGCATAACATCAATTATCAGTCTACACTACACCTTGCATAATAATTCGAAGTTGGATCTTGAGGGACTCACCTTGCAAATCAATAAAAAGCTGATGTAGAATGAACGACGGAAAGCGAGCAACCAACTTCGTTCTCTTCTCACCCGCGTGTGGTGCAGAATGTTGCTGCTGCGCGAGCGCCAAAAAAACCCTCTGCCTTTTTCTACGGGTGCCGCTAGGGTAACTGTTAACTTAACTTCGTACTCTGGATGTTTCCAAAGAAATCGTTGAATCCAGTCCCAAACAAGGGACTTTAAATACACATTCTGTAAGATTCCCAGTAATGAGAATTAATGGCATAGGCTTAGCTACCCCCTTAGCCTTTGAAGAATATATACGAAGTGGTGAAATGATCAGAATTCAGAATTAACTTAATTCGCCAAGTAGGCTACATTTGCACATACTCCGAATTTTACTTTGTGGTAATATGGTGCTGCTAGTGATAGACAACATTTAGATACAGAAGACAGACAAAGGAGTTTGCATACATTATGCAAAAATTGGTAGAGTGAGCATAAAACTTTAATAGAATGAGCAGTTGATATACAAATATACAGTTGATATAGGGTGCATTATAAAAAAGTGGGCCATTATATCAACTGGGGACAGTTTAATCCTGAAGAGTTTATTTCATTGTCTGACAAATACATATCGAAACTATTGTTACTGATGCCGCATTCAAATACAACTGGGAACTCGGAAATACGAGGTCAAATCATGACCTCGGTGATCTTCAGGTCTGATAATCAAAGCTCTAAAAAATAGTCCCATTTTCCGCGTTGAAATTTCGAGTTGGATGAATGTTCAAATCGATTTTTTTCCCAATAGGAGCTCGTTTCTCCCCCCACGAGTACCCAGTTGTTTTGAACGCAGCATAAGCCCTTGCAGAGAAACCACATGATCAAAATAATTTAATTGGTGTGACATCATAGAGGGGGGAAGAGCAAGCTTCAAACAGGGAGCTCACACCGCCAGGCATTGTGCAAAATTGTGATGTAAATGTGTGCTTCTATGTACTGGTTCATCAAAATAAATAAACAAGTTGCCAATATTATGTTACAATTTTGTAATTCAGTCAGTTGTCCCGCTTTACCAACCATAGCTAGCTAAAGTAGGACAGCATGGAGTAGCTAAAGTGGGACAATCTTATAGGCTTTTCCAATGGAGGAAAGATATCCAGTTTACATTAGGGACCCCTGTACTTAGGTTAGGCAGGGCTCTGGTTCTTGTAATGCTGTTATTTTGCTAATTTTTGGCACCAAGTAGAACTACAGCAGGTTGAATTCAGGAAAAGTGGGAAACCTTTTGCATTTCCGTCTTCTGTAACCACTTATGTACAGTTTGTCGGTCCTGTTTTTTTTTTTATAAAGAGCACCTATCAACGCATGTGAAGCTTGGTTATGTACAATATGCTGTACGAGCTTTCGTCTCCAAACCACTGCAGTGTAAACATTTTTAGGGATTTGGCCATGTTTCAAGTGTGTGCAAACAGACAGAGTATACTGAAGAACGGTGTGTAGTAAAAGGATGACAGTGTTGCAATTGTGGTGGGGATCATAATCCCAAATTCCTGGAGTGCCCTGTAAGGGTGAAGGGGATGGAGGTGTCAAAAGTTAGAGGCCAATCGATACTCCTATGCAGAGGTAATTAAAATAGTTGAGAAACAGTGGAGGCTCCTCAGTGGAGGAAGGGGAGGACCATCCTACCCAGTGAATTATAAAAAATAAAATTGTGAAACTTACATTTTTTTTGTTGCCTTTTAGATAAAACTATACTAAATATATTAACGTCACCAAATAATTGAATGAAACACACTGTTTTGAAATGAAGGTCTACAGAAGCCTCAACAGCACTCTGTAGGGTAGCACAATGTTGTAGCCGGAGGACAGATAGTTTCATCCTCCTCTGGGTACATTGACTTCAATACAAAACCTAGAAGGCTCATGGTTCTCACCCCCTTCCGTAGACATTACTGCATGATTGTAGCAGGTTTACTAACGCGTTAGTTCTAGTACCTACACTACTGTTCAAAAGTTTGGGGTCACTAGGAAATGTCCTTGTTTTTGAAAGAAAAATACATTTTTTGTCCATTAAAATAACATCAAACTGATCAGAAATACAGTGTAGACATAGTTAATGTTGTAAATGACTATTGTAGCTGGAAACACATGTTCTGTTAGCTATTCCAAGTTTATAATTTTAAAAGGCTAATTGATCATTAGAAAACCATTTTGCAATTATGTTAGCACAGCTGAAAACGGTTGTTCTAATTAAAGAAGTAATAAAACTGGCCTTCTTTAGACTAGTTGAGTATCTGGAGCATTAGCATTGGTGGGGTTGATTACAGCCTCAAAATGTCCAGAAACAAAGAACTTTCTTCTGAAACTCGTCAGTCTATTCTTGTTCTGAGAAATGAAGACTATTCCATGCGAGAAATTGCCAAGAAACTGAAGATTTCATATAACGCTATGTACTACTCCTTCACAGAACAGGGCAAACTGTCTCTAACCAGAATATAAAGAGGAGTGGGAGGCCTCGGTGCACAACTGAGCAAGAGGACAAGTACATTAGAGTGTCTAATTTGAGAAACAGACGCCTCACAAGTCCTCTACTGGCAGCTTCATTAAATTGTACCCGCAAAACACCAGTCTCAACATCAACAGTGAAGATGCTGGCCTTCTAGGCAGAGTTGGAAGAAAAAAAAGGCATATCTCAAACTGGCCAATAAAAATAAAGATTAAGTTGGGCAAAAGAACACAGACACTGAACAAGTGTTTTGGACAGACGAATCTCAGTTTAAGGTGTTTGGATCACAAAGAATAACATTCGGGGTGAAATGTCTTCAGATTACCTCAACAAATTGACAACTAGCTTACAATGTAAGCTGTGTGTAGCGGTTAGCAGTAATGATATGAAGGTTTGGCTGGGAAATGTTTTTTTGCTTGGCCACAGAGAGCTCATGTGTTGTGCACTGAAGTCCATAAGCGAAGGGAAAAGGTGAGAAAAGGACAGCGCGTAGATGCGACAAGTAATAATAAAACAAGCAAAATGTTCATGCTGTTGTTTGTATGTGGCTGCTATGAAAGTGAACCGTGTTTGCATGCGATCAGGGGTATATTCATTCCACTGATTCTGTTGAAAAACATTTCTTAAACGAAAGCAAGCTGATCGAAACGGGGATAAACATACCTGAATTTGTCCAAAAGAAACTCTCGTTTGCAACTGTTGGACTAATGATTGCACCCTAGATCAGCTAGATGCAGGCAAGTGTGTTCATGGCGGTATTGAATGTGTCACTCTCTGTCTGTCTGTCACCTTGATTACAAAATTATCTCGACCTGTGCACCTACGCTGTACATTTTCATTCATAGGCTAGGTTGTAGCAACCCCAGCTGAGTGTATGGAATATAAATGACAGTCATCCAATATGCTGTAAAAAAAATAAGGCCATGTTCATAATTGTTTTTATCTTAAACGTCACCGACTGCCACTGGTATCAAGAATGGTCCACCACCTAAAGGACATCCAGCCAACTTGACACACCTTGTCGAGTCCATGCCCGACGAATTGAGGCTGTTCTGAGGGCAAAAGGACAGGGGTGCAATTCAATATTAGGAAGGTGTTCCTAATGTTTGGTTTACTCAGTGTATAACTAAATGCTGAGAGATGATCAGAGTGCAAATGCAGGATAGTGCAATGATTTTTTTGTACAGTTCAAATGTCTTGACGTGGTGTGCAGCATAGAGTGCATGGTCCTTTAGTCTCTATTGGCTAGATGGCTGCTAGGTGAGGGCCACAGCACAGGGAAAGAAACTGTTCAGTTGGTGGATGGTTTTGGCTATGATTTACCTGAACCGCATGCCACAGGAGAGTTTTTGTAAAACGGAGTGATTGGGGTAGGATTTGGCGATAATTTTTTCTGCACACTTCCTTGCTCTGGAGTCATGCAGGACCTCGGTGGATGGCAGATGGCAGCCGATGTCCCTCCCTGCAGACCGGACATGTAACGCTCAAAGAGTGACTGGGTGTGGCGCAATACACTCCACCCAAGTACACACTGGTATCTCACCGGACAGTGGAAAACCCACAATAATAAAGAACACCTCTTTACATAACAGTAACAAGCCCGCACAAACACAGGCGGGCTAACCAAACTTAAATAACCCCAACCCAAAAAACCCAACAAGGAACAGGTGAAACTAATTAGACAAAACCAAACGAAAAGGGGAAAAAGGGATCGGTGGCAGCTAGTAGACCGGCGACGACGACCACCGAGCGCCACCCGAACGGGAAGGGGAGCCACCTTCAGTGATATTCGTGATAGGACAATGCATTGCAGCATGCCCTTGGAGTGTGGGCAGACCCAAACCAGACAGTGATTTGTTTTGGAAACCCTGATGGGGGTCCGGGGGCATGCATCCCCGGAAAAATAATGAGATTTGAACAATGTAACTGTCTTCCCTTATTGTAAATCAAATAATCTATGAATTACTACATTGTTTGTTTTTATCCTATAAGTCACAGCCGCACCAAAGGATGCTAAAACAAATGTTCCCTTATGGCGTATATTTCATTGCAAGGTTGTGGTTCTCCTGATCATGTTTTATACCTAAATAGTGATATGTTGGCTAAGGTTTCAGAAAGTATCTCAATTACTAAGCAAACCCTTGAAGTCATAGTTCTTCTAACAGAGGTGTAGAAAATGTCATTTGATTTGTCATTCTGATTTTACAACAAACTCCGATCACTCAGTTTCTCTTATCACGCAATTTAATTCTACCAATTTAATATGGACCTGCTCCAATAGAGAAGCTTGTGTGGATATTCAGTGTGGATTCCAGGTTGTTCTTGAAAGGTGGGATAAGTCTTGAGAGGTGGGATAAACGTACAGTAGATAGGATTCCACATAGAAGTGTTCAACCTAAAGACCTACCAGAGACCAAACACAGGCAACTTAATAATTGTTTTCATTTAATTTATTTTCTCGCATCAGTTTCTTATCCTTCCCCATACAGCTTTTAACACAATCAATCCCAGTTGAGCAACAACTAAACTCAGCAAAAAAAGAAATGTCCCATTTTCAGAACCGTCATTCAAAGATCATTTGTAAAAATACAAATAACTTCACATAGCGTAATTGTAAAGGGTTTAAACACTGTTTCCCATGCTTGTTCAATGAACTATAAACAATTAATGAACATGCACCTGTGGAAAGGGTCGTTAAGACACTAACAGTTTACAGACAGTAGGCAATTAAGGTCACAGTTATGAAAACTTAGGACACCAAAGAGGCCTTTCTACTGACTCTGAAAAACACCAAAAGAAAGATGCCCAGGGTCCCTGCTCATCTGCGTGAAAGTGCCTTAGGCATGCTGCAAGGAGGCATGAGAACTGCAGATGTGGCCAGGGACATAAATTGCAATGTCCATACTGTGAGATGCCTAAGACAGCGCTACAGGGAGACAGAACGGACAGGTGACCGTCCTCGCAGTGGCAGACCACGTGTAACAACACCTGCACAGGTTCGGTATATCCGAACATCACACCTGCGTGACAGGTACAGGATGGCAACAAATGCTCGAGATACACCAGGAAACCACAACCCCTCCATCAGTGCTCAGACTGTCCGCAATAAGCTGAGAGAGGTTGGACTGAGGGCTTGTAGGCCTGTTGTAAGTCCGGTCCTCAGCAGACATCACCGGCAACAACGTCGCCTATGGACACAAACCCACAGTTGCTGGACCAGACAGGACTGGCAAAAAGTGCTCTTCACTGATGAGTTGCGGTTTTATCTCACCAGGGGAGATGGTCGGATTCGCGTTTATCGTCGAAGGAATGAGCATTACACCGATTACACCTGTACTCGGGAGCGGGATTGATTTGGAGGTGGAGGGCCCGTCATGGTCTGGGGCGGTGTGTCACAGCATCATCGGATTGAGCTTGTTGTCATTACAGGCAATCTCAACGCTGTGCGTTAAAGGGAAGACATCCTCCTCCCTCATGTGGTATCCTTCCTGCAGGCTCATCCTGACATGACCCTCCAGCATGACAATGCCACCAGCCATACTGCTCATTCTGTGCGTGATTTCCTGCAAGACAGGAATGTCAGTGTTCTGCCATGGCCAGCAAAGAACTGGGATCTAAATCCCATTGCGCACGTCTGGGACCTGTTGGATTGGAGTGAGGGCTAGGGCCATTCCCCCCAGAAATGTCTGGGAACTTGCAGGCGTCTTGGTGGAAGAGGGAGGTAACATCTCCCAGCAAGAACTGGCAAATCTGGTGCAGTCCATGAGGAGATGCACTGCAGTATTTAATGCAGCTGGTGGCCACACCAGATACTGACTGTTACTTTTGATTTTGACCCCCCCCCCCTTTGATCAGGGACACATTATTCAATTTCTGTTAGTCACATGTCTGTGGAACTTGTTCAGTTTATGTCTCAGTTGTTGAATCTTGTTATGCTCATACAAATATTTACATGTTAAGTTTGCTGAAAATAAACGCAGTTGACAGTGAGAGGACGTTTCTTTTTTTGCTGAGTTTATATATTTTTTATATACACACACACTGTCAAAAATGTCACATCTACTCATTCAAGGGTTTTCCTTTATTGTTACTATTTTCTACATTGTAGAATAATAGTGAAGACATAAACTATGAAATAACACCCATGAAATCATGTAGTAACCAAAAGTGTTATGCAATTCAAAATATATTATATATTTGAGATTCTTCAAAGAGCCACCCTTTGCCTTGATGACAGCTCTGCACACTCTTGGCATTCTCTCAACCAGCTTCACCTGGAATGCTTTCCAAAAGTCTTGGATATCCCACATATATGCTGAGCACTTGTTGGCTGCTTTTCCTTCACTCTGCGGTCCGACTCATTACAAATCATCTCAATTTGGTTGAGGTCGGGGGATTTTGGAGGCCAGGTCATCTGATGCAGCACTCCATCACTCTCCTTCTTGGTAAAATAGCCCATAAAAAACCTGGTGGTGTGTTGGGTCATTGTCCTGATGAAAAACAAATGATAGTCTTACTATGCCCAAACCAGATAGGATGGCGTATCGCTGAAGAATGCTGTGGTAGCCATGTTGGTTAAGTGTGCCTTGAATTCTAAATGAAACACTGACTGTGTCAATAGCAAAGCACCTCTCCTCCATGCTTTATGGAGGGAAATAAACATGCAGGGGATCATCCGTTCACCCACACCGCATCTCACAAAGACACAGCGGTTGTAACCAAAAATCTCCAAAGGACAAATTTCCACGGGTCTAATGTCAATTGCTGGCGTTTCTTGGTCCAAGCAAGTCTCTTCTTATTGGTGCCATTTAGTAGTGGTTTCTTTGCAGCAATTTGACCATGAAGGCCTGATTCACAATCTCTGAACAGTTGATGTTGAAATGTGTCTGTTACTTGAACTCTGTGAAGAATTTATTTGGGCTGCAATTTCTGAGGCTGGCATCTCTAATGAACTTATCCTCTGCAGCAGAGTTAACGGTCCTCATGAGAGCTAATTTAACTATAGCCCTTGATGGTTCTTGAAATGTTATGTATTGACTGACCTTCATGTCTTAAAGTAATGATGAACTGTCGTTTCTCTTTGCTTATTTGAGCTGTTCTTGCCATAACATGGACTTGGTCTTTTGCCAAATAGGGCTATCTTCTGTATACCAATCCTACATTGTCACAATACAATTGATTGGCTCAAACGCATTAAGGAAAGAAATTCCACAAATTAACTTTTAACAAGGTATACCTCATGAAGCTGGTTGAGAGAATACCAAGAGTGTACACAGCTGTCATCAAGTCAAAGGTTGGCAATTTGAAGAATCTCTAATATAAAATATATTTTGATTTTTTTGACACTTTTGGTTACTACATGATTCCATATGTTTTATTTCATAGTTTGTCTTCACTATTATTCTACAATGTAGAAAATAATACAAATAAATTAAAACCCTTGAATGAGAATGAAAACTTTTGACCGGTAGTGTGTGTGTGTGTGTATATATATATATATATATATATATATATATATATATATGCACCTGCTCGTTGAACAGCTCATTCCAACACCATGGGCATTAATATGTAGAGGCTGCTATAACAGCCTCTACTCTTCTGGGAAGGCTTTCCACTAGATGTTGGAACATTGCTGCAGGGACTTGCTTCCATTCAGCCACAAGAGCATTAGTGAGGTTGGGTACTGATGTTGGACGATAAGGCCTGGCACCCAGTCAGCATTCCAATTCATCCCAAAGGGGTTGCGATCAGGGCTCTGCGCAGGCCAGTCAAGTTCTTCCACACCAATCTCAACAAACCATTTCTGTATGGAACTCACTTTGTGCACGAGGGCATTGTCATGCTGAAACAGGAAAGGACCCTTCCCCAAACGGTTGCCATAAAGTTGGAAGCACAGAATCGTCTATAATTATTACTCCTCATCCACCAAACTTTACAGTTGGCACTATGCATTTGGGAAGGTAGCGTTTGACAGGCATCCACCAAAACCTGATTTGTCCGTGAGACTGCCAGATGGTGAAGCATGATTCATCACTCCAAAGAACGTGTTCCCATTGCTCCAATGGCAGCAAGCTTTACACCACTCCAGCCAACTCTTGGCATTGCGCATGGTGATTTTAGGCTTGGGTGCAGGTTTACATGATTCACCGGTCCTGTTCTGTGAGCTTGTGTGGCCTACCACTTCCCGGCTGAGCCGTTGTTACTCCTAGACGTTTACATTTCACAATAACAGCACTTACAGTTGACCGGGGCAGTTCTAGCAGGGCAGAAAGGTGACATCCTATGACAGTGCCATGTTGAAATTCACTGAGCTCTTTAGTAAGGCCATTCTACTGTAAATGTCCCACTATGGAGATTGCATGGCTGTGTGCTCGATTTTATCCACCTGTCAGCAACGGGTACAGCTGAAATAGCCGAATCCACTCATTTGAAGGGGTGTCCACATACTGTTGTACATATAGTGTATATTTTATGGTCAAACAAATTAAGGCTTTGTAAAAATTCATTCAGCCCCATTTACTCCCACACAGCAAAAAAACAACATAGAAGTGACTAAGAAAAAAATAAATAGAAAATGAAAAATATAAAACTGTTCAGTGTATCTTTAGAATCTGATTGGTTTTGTCCAAGGCAAAACTAATTTCTGAGGTGTAAAGAACATTTTCAATATTCATCTAAATGAAAGGACAACTGAATAGGTGCTTTCAAATGCTTGAAGTAAGTACTATAGCCTACCTCGGTCTGTTTCTTGTAGAACTCTAGTGTTTTTTCCTGTTTTATCTTCCACTACACTTTTCTTCAATCTCTCAAAGTAATTTTCAAATAATATAAACATACATACAAGCATTCTATACTTCTGAACACAAAAGCAGGTGAATGCATTGCTTCACTAAGTGGATGAGGGTTACATCAGAAATCATCATCAACATTGACCTACTACAGTGAAGCATTTGCAGTGACTTGGGTGCACTTGTGTTCCTCAACCAACCCTCTCCCCATGCAATAAAAAATGGTCTCTCCTACAATCTGCCCAAACCATCCATATAAACCTGCTGTAGTTGAGGTAGAATGAAAAGCATCAGAGTCAAAGCCCTGCTTCATAATACCAGAGGAGAAAAGCATACAGCGCTTCAAAAAAATGGTTATTTAGATTGGTTATTTTAAACATACAAACATTGATCACACATAAAGCAATAGCCATGTACATCTGTGTTTCACCAATACACAACTATCAAAACATGATTCCAAATTCAAATAAGGCCTTTCAAATGACATGTCTAACATATCGCCAGTTAGATTGAGTTTAAGAAACATTTCAACTTAAACTCCAGAACTAAGGTCTATGAGGGAACATAGGTCAGAATCTTTGAAATCTTTATCAATAGATACCGAGTTGAAGTTAAAGGGGTACTTCAGGATTTTGGCAATGAAGCCTTTTATCTACTTCCCCAGTCGGATGAACTTGTGGATAGCATTTCTTTGCGTGCAGTTTGAAGTTAGTTGCTAACTAGCTCTAGAGTAATTGCTAACTAGTCTATGGGTATCTGTTAGTATAGACTTCCAGTCATTGAGCGAACACTGGTAAGCATTGGCTTGTGAAACTAACTTCCTTCATACAGGACACAGACATACACATGGTATCCACGAGCTGGTCTGACTATGGGGAAGTAGATGTATTTTATTTTCTCAGGTAGATATATGGCCTCATTGCCAAAATCCCAAAGGGTCCCTTTAAGATATAGAATTGGCGTTCTGTTTTTCCATTTTAACTGGCCTACAATTTATTTTTGTAGGAATTATACAAATGATACTGCAGCCTGACATCCTCAGGACAACAATATATCCTCCTTGTAAGAAATGCTTTAAAGATAATACAAACCTTTCCTTTACATAGTGAGGAAAACGTTAAGAGTCCAGTGTTTGAGGTACGATTATTTTTCTAGAAAAAAAAGAAGAGAAACTCCATTCACACGTTCTGTAATATTTGTATTTAAATGTATGTTTTTGGGTGTATTTATTTAACATACGTTTCTGCCCTTTTAGGCTCCCAAGGTCAAAGAGTCCAGACAAGGAGGAAGAGAAAGATCCGGAAACAGTCACAAGACCAGAATCTGGACTGTAAGTTCAGAAAAAAACAATAACACCCCTTAAAAAGTATCAAGTACCAGCAGCCCTTGCTGCATCAAGGCTTCTTCTCCTTCTTCCTTTTGTCCGGTTTACCTCCAGCTGTTGTCGTGGCAACACTAGGCCGCCTGATATGCTGCACCACGACCCTCCCGTTGGCCTCGCACTGCAAGGTGTATCTCTCTGGGTTCAGGGGTCGTCCTGAGCCATCCCTCAGCCTGGAGAATATGTCCCTGGAGAGGTGCTCCATGCGCTGGCCTGCGGCACCAAGAGCCTTGGCCGTGTGCTGCCTCTCCCTGAGCAGCCTGCTCCTCTGGGCCTGCAGCCTCTCCACCTCCTCCTGGAGCCCCGTGATAGCATCCAGCTTGCGCTTGCGACAGTTCTGCGCCGCTAGCTTGTTCTTCCCTCGCCGCCTGATGTCCCTCAGGAAGGCAACCTGGGTGGGCGAGAGGCCATGCCCCTCCAGGAGCTCCAGAAACTCCTCTACGGGCATGCTGACGATCTCCGCCGCCGAGAATGGGACATGCAGGGCCCGGGTGCGGAGATCGTCGCGGCTAAGCTCCCGGGCTTCGTCATCTTCCCCGTCTTCATCGCTGAAAGGCTCCTCTTTGATGGCTTTGTGGGGGAAAGTGGTGGCTGACGGTTGGGAGAAGGCTGCGGAGGAGTAGCTGTGGTCGTGCCACACGCTCTCACTGAAATCCACAGGCGACCATGTGTGGTAGTTGGCAATGCTCTTGGAGGGGAGGGAGTCCACCTCACTGCTGTAGCCTGTAGCCCCACCCTCGTCCTCAAAAAACGAACTGGAAGACGATGACGACACCTCAGATGCACCTGGGGAGTCAAGTGTACATATGAATATGTAAACTAATTTACAATGTTTAGAATGTTGCAGATATGTGATATACAGTGCCTTTGGAAAGTATTCAGTCCTCTTGACTCTTTCCACATTGTTACGTAACAGCTTTCTTTTAGAAATGGAAACCCTCAGTAATCTACACACAATACCCCATAATGTCAAAACAAAAACAGGTTTAGAAATTTGTACAAATGTATAAAAAAAAAGAAGTTTTAAATGTACATAAGTATTCATACCTAGGGTTGCAAAGTGTTGGAAAAATTTCCATGGGAAGTCAGAGAATTTTGCTTAAATTAATTTAAAAAAAGAGTTAGCTTACAACAGTGAAACTTTGTGGGATACACATAAAGGCAATTCTAGGTCTTGTGGCACATTTAGGTTAAACTATCCCCAATTCAATGGATTTGCAACCCTCTGCATGCACAGTGCACTCTTCAATCACACGTGCAGCTGATTCTCAAGATCTTGCACACCAATGAGATGCTATTGAGGCCACACTACTATACTCTCTGAGCCAAGCACTACATGCTTTCTGGCAAGTTTTGATTACAATACTGGGTGGGGAGAATATATTTTGTATGACATTCATGATTTTTTGTTAACTAATAAATGGTAGCCTGCAACAAAGTGTTTAAATAATTTCTAACTTGTTAACCATTTCTGCTAGTTAGTTTTTTGCTACCATGTGGGTTTTAGCTTGCTTGAGCCTGCTAACTGAGGAGTGTTAATTCACCTGTTTCCATACATGTTTAACATTTATCTCACAAAGGAGTTGTTTAATCTAACTGCTTAACTATTTATCTGTACTTTTATTTTTTTTTACTCATTTGTTTCTAATCTTTACAGGAAAATGCCACGGGCACTATCTGATGTGTGGAGACATTTCACTGCAGCTAATGAAGAAGGAAAAGCTGTGTACATTTGCAAATACTGTGCCAAATCATATGTGAAGAATGCAACGAATATGCAGAATCATCTGGCCAAGTGCATACAGTTCCCTCAGCCTCTGACAACAAGCAACCTCTGACAAAAGTCCCTCAACTTCTATTCGAGGTGAAAATGATGAATCAGACACCTTATCGATAGTAACAGCTCATGGTCCTCCTGGAATCAGAAGTTGTTTTTTTTACTCAATGGAGGAACGTAGTCAGAGAAATGCAGAGGAATGTCTTGCTCGAGCTTTGTATGCAAATGGTTCACTTTTGATGCTCACAGGAAATGTGTATTGGAAGAGATTTCTGAATGTTCTTTGCCCAGGATACACCCCTACAACCAGACATGCTTTATCTACTAATTTGCTGAATGCAGAGTTCAGCAGAGTTCAAGTGAAGGTGAAGCAAATCAGAGAATGCAGACTGTATTGCAATCATCTCTGATGGGAGGTTGAATGTTCGTGGGCAAGGAATAATTAACTACATCATCTCCACCCCTCAACCAGGATTCTACAAGAGCACAGACACAAGGGACAACAGACACACCGGTCTCTACATTGCAGATGAGCTGAAGGCAGTCATGCACTGGTGACAGAAAATGCTACGAACATGAAGGCTGCTTGGTCTAAAGTGGAGGAGTCCTACCTTCACATCATACCAATTGGCTGTTCTGCTCATGCATTGAATCTGCTCCTCAAGGACATCATGGCACTGAAAACAATGGATACACTCTACAAGAGAGCCAAGGAAATGGTTAGGTATGTGAAGTGTCATCAAGTCATAGCAGCAATCTACCTCACCAGCAAAGTGAGAAGAATAAGAGCACCACATTGAATGCCATCCTGACTGATGTTCAGACTGCTTGCAGATGTAAGGAAAGAAATCCGTACTGCCCTGCCCATTTCACTATTGCTCCAAGCAGAGCAAACTGCAGTTCAGAATTACACCAAAAAGCGTGAAGACTGCTGCGTGTATGTGCTTCAGGCAGAAATGTTCATGTTGGAGCCCAAGTACGCTGGCAAGAGCATCCTGTCTGGTGCAGAGATCAACAAGGCCTATGGTGTAATCACTACCGTGTCTCGCCACCTTGGCCTGGATGAGGGCAAGGTTCTTGGCAGTCTGGCGATGTACACTTCCAAGCAAGGGCTTTGGGATGGAGATGCAATATGGAAGTCGTGCCAATATATAGCCACCTGATGGAAGGGACTTTGTGGATCTGAGGCTCTTTCCCCTGTTGCTTCCATCATCCTTCAAATCCCGCCTCAGAGCGCAACTGATCCTTGTTTGGGAACACACACACACCAAAGCACGCAACAGGCTGACCAATACAAGGGTTGAAAAATTGGTGGCCATCCGGGCAAATTTGAGGCTTTTTGAGCCTGACAACAAGCCATCCTCAACAAGGTTGGAAAGTGTCAGTGAAGATGAGGCCTCAGAGTCTGATGTTCAAGAAGTGAACACTGAGGAGGTCCAGGGAGAAGACATGGAAGCCTGAGAGGAAGACAACCAAAGCTTTAGTTTCTAGACTATCATTGAAAACATTTTTGGGAGATGCGATGGATCATTGGGGATCATTCAATATTCCCTTTCTTTTGTTGTTCAGTGAAATCATCCCATGTGAAGAGTCAACTCATTTAATTTAAGTTCAAGTTGTAACAAAATTGTTTTTTAAAATTTCTATTGGAAGGATTTAATCATTTGCAATTATGTCTACTTATGATAAGGTAAAATGGTTGTTTCTGTCTCCATAGGATATGATAAATATATCCAATGCAAAAAACATCTACATTTAAATGGTATTACTATTAATTTGCATATATTCCCGTTAATTACCACAGAAAGTTTCCACCTCTGAAAATTCCCCAAAATGTGCAACCCTATTCAGACTGTTTGCTATGAGACTGGAAATTGAGCTCAGAATAATCCTGTTTACATTGATCATCTTTGAGATGTTTCTACAACTTGATTGGAGTCCACCTGTGGTAAATTCAATTGATTGGACATGATTTGGAAAGGCACACACTTGTCAAAATAAAGGTCCCTCAGTTGACAGTGCATGTCAGAGAAAAACCAAGCCATGAGGTCGAAGGAATTGTCCGTAGAGCTCTGAGACAGGACAGATCTGGGGAAGGGTACCAAAAAATGTATTCAGCATTGAAGGTCCAAGAACACAGTGGCCTCCAACCTTAAAAGGAAGAAGTTTGGAACCACCAAGACTCTTCCTAGAACTGAGAAATCAGGGGAGAAGGGCCTTGGTCAGGGAGGTGACCAAGAACCTGATGGTCACGCTGACAGAGCACCAGAGTTCCTCTGTGGAGATGGGATAACCATCTCTTCAACACTCCACCAATCAGGCATTTATGGTAGAGTGGCCAGACGGAAGCCACTCCTCATTAAAAAAGGCACATGACAGCCCGATTAGAGTTTGCCAATAGGCTCTCAGACCATGAGAAACAAGATTCTGAGGCAAAGGTTCACCTTCCAACAGGACAACGACCCTAAGCACACAGCCAAGACAACACAGGAGTGGCTTCGGGACAAGTCTCAATGTCCTTGAGTGGCCCAACCAGAGCCCGGACTTGAACCCGATCGAACATCTCTGAAAATAGCTGTGCAGTGACGCTCCCCATCCAACCTGAAAAGAGCTTGAGAGGATCTGCAGAGAAGAATGGAAGAAACTCCCCAAATACAGGTGTGCTAAGCTTGTAGTGTCATACCCAAGAAGACTTGAGGCTGTAATCGCTGCCAAAGGCGCTTCCAAAAATACTGCGTGTAAAGGGTCTGAATACTTATGTAAATGTCATCTGTTTTTTGTTGTTAATACATTTGCAAAAATGTCAAACTGTTTTTGCTTTGTCATTATGGGGTATTGTGTGTAGATTGATGAGGAAAATATTGAATTGTATACATTTTAGAATAAGGCTGTAACATAACAAAATGTGGAAAAATGTAAGGGGTCTGAAACATTTCCTTAGGCACTGTATATAGCACAACAGAGGATCATAATGTCCCCTCTCCGCAATGCATTACTTTATTTTTAAGCGGTGGTTGCAACGGTCGTGGAAGGGAGGGCTTGTGGGTGTGGCTTAAATAAGTCCGGAATTGGCGGAAGAGAGAAGTGTGCTGTTTTTCAGGTGCTATTTCCATGGCTATTTTTGTGTTCTTATGCTCAAACATTATAACAAAACCAATGGGGACCCAATCAGGGCCCCTGAGATGTACCCTGTGTGGCCAGTCAGTAATCCAGCCATGGCACAAATACTCCTAAATTCATTGATTTTTTAATTTTCAATTCTCCCCTACAGTGTAGTTTTAATTTAGGTGATTTCTAGTTCAAGGATTATATTACTTAGAAATATGTAGGTCAATTATCTTTCCTACATACATTCCGTCTGGGTTTAGTCATTTAAGTATTTCTTTTTTTGGTGTGGCGGCAACAGTTTAGCAGCGGCGGTACAGGGGAAACACTGAACATTGCACCTCCCTAAAGCAGCCCCACAAGTCTTCCAACTCACTTGGGGAGTCTGGGCCTCGAGAGCTGCTCTCCAGGGAAAGACCGGAGTCTGAGTCGAGGTCCTCCAGGACACGAGGGTCGATGCCCTGTAGAATCCCCAGCAGCTGGGCGTCCATGGTTTCCAAGCAGCCATCCAGCCCCAGGAGGTTGATCTGGTCAAACACTGCCTCATCCAAACAGCCTTCCAGTGCACCATGGGACGATGACCCATTTCGTGTTCCGTTGACCACCGCAGCGTTTGGTAGTGCAGCCAGCCCTGTGGTCGTACCAGGCGACGAGTTGGAGGAGTTTGCGGACACGAGTCGGAAGAGGGGCCCTCTTGGTTGCCGTGCCACCAGGGTCCTGACTCCACCCCTCGGGGGGATCATGTCGTAGACGGAGCCTGTTACCATGGCATCGCGGAGACTGACATCCTGGCTGATGGCGCTGGAGATGTCGGCGTCGAGGTCAGACAGCTGCTGAGGAACCAGTGGGTCTAAATCCTGAAGAACACACACACACGTTATAAAAGGCACGGACATAGACACACCCTGACATACACAGTAGCGCACAGGTAAATCCTAAAACCCTTGGGAGTTTGAAACCAATATTCGATAACTGACATTTTCAAATCACCTTCTCTTTTCACAAATATTACCAAGACATCATAATCATTATCAAGGGATACTACTTACGTCAAATTCATAGATGGGTAGGGACAGGAATTGGCTCCAGTGCTGGTCGATGTCAGGGGGGTGGGGGTCCTCAGAGCTGGAGAGAGGGGCTCCGCTACTTAACAAACCCTGGAATCAACAACACATAGTCAAATCGTCACACTGTGGAAAATCTGTGATGAAAAACATGACAAGGCAAGCACAGCGCCTATTACAAACACACAAAACATGTGGGCCATCAAACACTGAGCAAATAGTATGTTAAACAAAGGCACGCCTACAGAGCTGAACGCTTAATCTAGCTAGCTAGCCTATTCCAAGACAGATTTTTTATATTTTTTATTTAAAGACTTGTTCTATGTCATCGCTGTATGTACCTCATGTTCTAGTGTGGAACTGAGAGCCAGCTGGGTCAGGGAAACAGGTTCCTCTCTGCCTTCATCACCATACTCTTGGATCCGCCCCTTCAGTTCCTCAACCTCCTGATAACAGGAAAGACCGATAGAAAGAAGGGTGGAACAGAATACATTTAGGTACGGACCATGTTTCCATACAGTTTTTATAGGGTATACAAAAACAATTATGACAGCTGTGATGGAAACAGGAAGTTTTGGTACAGAGATATTTTTGTGGCTAAAATTGGGGAAGAAATGGAGGTGGAAATGTCTTTATGCAGAGAAATATTGATAAAATATAAAATGCAACATGTAAAGCATTGGTCCCATGTTTCTGGAGTGAAAATAAAATATTCCAGAAATGTTCCATATATTTGCACAAAAAAATGTATTTCTCTCAAATTTTGGGCACACATTTGTTTACATCCCTGTTAGTGAGCATTTCTCCTTTGCCAAGATAATCCACTTGACAGGTGTGGCATATCAAGAAGCTGATTAAACAGCATCCTCATTACACAGGTACACCTTGTGCTGGGAAAAAAGGCCACCTGTGCAGTTGTCACACAATGTCACAAATGTCTAAAGTTAAGGCAGCATGCAATTGGCATGCTGACTGAAGGAATGTCTAACAGAGCGGTTGCCAGAGAACGTAATGTTTATTTCTCTACCATAAGCTGCCTCCCGTGTCGTTTTAGAGAATTTGGCAGTATATCCAACCGGCCTCAAAACCGAAGACCACGTGTAACCACGCCAGCCGAGAACCTCCACATCCGGCATCTTCATCTGCGGGATCGTCTGAGACCAGCCTTCCAGACCGCTGATGAAACTGAGGAGTATTTCTGCCTGTAATAAAGCCCTTTTGTGTTTGGCTGGGCCTGTCTCCCAAGTCACTATGCCCCTGCAGGCCCACCCATGGCTGCTCCCCTGCCCAGTCTTGTGAAATCCACAGATTAGTGCCGAATAAATGCATTCCAAGTGACAGAAGGATATCAATTAACTGTAACCCAGTAAAATCTTAGAAATTGTTGCATGTTGCATTTATATTTGTGTTCAGTATAATAACCATCATATTGAAGTAAACTTGGAGTCATGCGATGATACGTTGTGTGTTCCTCCCACTATGACTCGGGAAAACATGCAGTTTATGACAGCTACAGATGAAATAAATGCTGAACTTCACAGGGTGGTGAAAGTGCACAGTGAGCTTGATGTTCCTATCCAAAACATATCAGGGGTCTTATTCTGGTGACATGATCAATGTTTGACTGCCTTATCCATTATAATCTCATCATGTATGACTAGCCTACCCACACTATCTTTGAGCTGTTGGCTAGAGCGCACGTGCTAAGACCCAAGTATTTAACGTAACAGTTTGGGACAAAACTACTGCTGGAGTTGAAAATGCGATGGAAACTTAAGCAAAGAAGTACATTTTGTGCACTACGTCATCACCCAAGTCAATTTGGTGGCAACACACCACTGGTGGGAAAATGAGCATATTTTATTTATGTGGATTCTAGAATTTTGGAGTGAATATATGTCACCAATTGAATGCAAAACCAGCTATTGAGAGGTAGAGAGAAAGAAACATATGTGAAGATAATGAGGGAGTCCAGAGAAAAGGGGTAAAAGATGGAGAGAAAGAGAGAATGGGACAAAGACAGTTTTGTAAGCAGTGTCAGTCATTGTGATTAAACCAACTGTTACAGGCCTATTCAAGGCTGAGTGAGTCCAGCAGCCTAGCAATCTTCTCCTAAGAAGAATGTCTGAAACATTGCAACAATGCCCCTTATATTGTAGCTTTATAGGAGGAATGGCTTAGGCATCTGCTTTCTGCTACAATGAACCAATTGTGACCGTTAAATGACTGAGGCTCCGCTTAATTGTTACTGCACTGCTGTTAACCACCACGGTTATCAATCTGTTGACAACTGTGGTTGCGGTTGTTCAACAGGTTGATGCATGAACTTGTGTTTCAACGGTGTCTAGAGCCACAAGATGATTTAGACCCAGGAACGTGTATGAGCAGGTGTGTGAGTGTAGCCTATATAAATGGGGTGTTACACAATACAGATCTCCCAATAGCAGCAAGTGAATTCGTGGGAGATAAGATAACACAGCCTTCGCCATTAGACACTCCTGAACTATAAGGAGCCTTTACCCCACAAAAACTCACCCAAGGATCAAAAGAGAAAAGTATTAAATCCCCCCACTTAACAGGGTTTCCAAAATGCCATCATGGTCACAGCCCTACAAACACACAGCTGAAACCTACAACATTAGACTAATAGTAAGTAGCAAATTAAGCTTCTGGGATTGACACACCTACAAAGTCCCAGACAAGTGCAATTTCGAAATTGGGCAGTGCATTATCAGCTCCTCTTGTCATGTTAGGTCATTGTATACCTTAGAGAGCTATTTATAAGTTGTCAGAAATGTCCAGATCAACTAGCCCATGTAAATTAACGATTTTTTCCCGGGTTTTTCAGACCAAAAAGACAGTTGTGTAATTCTTTAGTCACTCAAATATCACGACTAACAGACATAGCAAAACGTATAGAACTGAAAAATAAGCTTTAAAAATGTAAAATTCTCTCCACCAAGAAGAGGGTAGTGAACAGCTTGTCATGAAGTGCTTGTGCCCCTAGAAATAAACGTGGCGAGTGCGCACCCGTGGGGCGCTAGATGTTCCCCAATGCTTGAAGGGGGACCCGATTGAAACAGTTTGGGAACCCCTGGGTTAGCCAAATAGTATAGGCCTATCAGAATACACTTACAGTTAGCTACACTTGTTGAGTAGCTAAAGGCCTGGGGGTTAGCATTTCGTCACAATAACTTCACATTAGGTAGCTTTTAGCAAAATTAGCTAATGCCATCTCGCTGCAGCACTCGCCTCATTGGGTATCTCGCAGGCTCCAGTGCTGGGATAAGGCCCCGGCTCACTTAGCTGGGCGGCAGTATGGCTCTCGTCGACGGCGAGAAGTTCAGTGTCGTTGGCCTCTTCCCCGGTACTCTCTGACAACAGCCCCGCGCTAACATTACTGTTACTCGTGCTGTTTGGTGGCTCTCGGAACTCAGAGCTGTCAGGTACTTGGTGTACGAGCCACGCGCTCAGCTGCGTAGGGAACCGGATGGGCGACCCAAGCGCCCTCACCTCATCCAGGAGCCGACGGCAGGCGAAGAAATAATCCAACTCGGGACATTTGGGGTGCACGCTGTACCCGTCCCAGTTGTCCCTCAAACTGTGAAACGGTGTCTGGATGTAGGCTGAGCTAGGACCGTCGCTAATCTCTAGCGGTGAGTAGGAGCCCAAGTAACTGTCGACATCCACGCGAACTCCGATCAAACTGAGTAAGATCGTAAATTGGATCAGTCCTTCTGTGAAGTATTTCTTCACGTTTTGCATCTTTTTCACACTTTTGGAAGAACGTCTGTGGAGAAACGCTGGTCCCAGAGTTCACTTTAGACTACCAAACAAAGAAAATGCCGAACACGCTTTTCCAGCCAGACAAAGAGGTCCGCCTGACTGTACCCGGCCGGCGAAAGCTTTAGATAGCTAGCTACTGCACTACCGGTTTCTGATAACTTCCTGACAGAGACATGTCCTTAAACGAAGAACTGTACCACAATCAAATACAATAAATAATTTAAGCTTAGATAAAACTATGATCTACGGGAATCTCCCGTTTGTGTATGGTGTTACAAACGATTTATAATACAAGGTAAATATCCCGAACCTGTTCTTTCACTCCCTATCAGCTGCAAGGAGACTTGGGGAGGGATTTGCATAATTCACATAAAATCGACCCAAAGCTTCCATCGCAACAGGGTCCGATTGGTTGAAAATGTATTATGTTATGGAGGGAGCCAATCGTAGCGTCCCACCGGCTGTTAGTTGGATGCAAAATGTCACCCCATTCATTGGATTTCCGCCACAAACAAGACATACATTTATACTTAGAAATGATTCTTAAAACACATTTTATTCAATATTACACTGTTTCAGATAATGCATCACAAGAACACTACCGTTATTTTTAAACGGAAACTTGTTGTCAGGGGCGGGACCGGGATGGTACTTCCGGTGACTTAAAAAAAAGAAGTTTGGCCCACTGACCTACTTCGAGTCTAGTAGGCCCGACCTACCATATCAATGAATAAACCATTTTTGAATGAATGGAGAAGTTAAAAGCTACCCATCCTACAATATATCAAAATACCTTTAGGCCTTTTAAACTCAACATTACACAACATGTACAGGACAGTGTGTTCCCATCCATGTACCTGCAACAAATCTCCAGTATTTTTCCTTCATAGCTTGTTCTCCATAAAAAAAAAAAAATGGGGAGCCAATTTGTTTTAAGCCCTTTTAGTTCCAATACTGATCAAAACTTGTTTTCTCATGGCTCTCTCTTGTCCCTCTGCAGTAGACATATGGTGAGCAATATGTTGTGAACATCGAATCGCAATAAAATCACAGTATCGAATCGCAATACATATAGAATCACAATACAAATCGTATTGGAACCAAAGTATCATGATAACATTGTATTGTGAGGTCCCTGGCAATTCCCAGCCCTAACCAACAGGTCCTGTTGATCTTAGGAACTCATCTTATGCAAATCATTCAAACATGCTTCAATAAAGTCTTAGTTATGAATGATAATTACTTAATCCTCTTCATACCTATGTGGAACATAAGGCTTCCATGAGAGAGTGCCCCTGTTGACAATCTTTTGTCTGTCTAAAATATTGATTTTGAGAAAAGGAAAAGAACAAAGACAAAATTCGCTAGGCCTGTATGAAATGTTGAATAAGTGCATGACACATTCTTCTTTAAAGGTAGAGACAGGGTAATAGTAGGCCTAACTACTGCAAGTAGAATAGTCAAAGGTTTGGTTTGAAAGTACCACACTGCCTAGTGCCATCCTCTCTTGCTTGGTCAGCCCAGGCCTGACAACAGAGTCATCCCTAGTAACCACCAATGATTTATATATACACTAGATGACTGATAGGGGGCGTCGTGTTGAAACCACAGTGCCTCCATCTTGCTCCCCCACCCCCCCTCCCCCACAATGTCTACATTCGTTGTTGCTACATTTATTCTATTAGACACATTAACGCATACTTGTATATTAAATTATATTATGTGAGCTAAACATAGGGACTGAATCGCAGTGCTAGAGGCATCACTACAGACCCGGGTTCGACCCCGATCTGTATCACAACCGGCTATGATCTGAAGTCCCATACGGCAGCGCACAATTGGCCCAGCGTTATCCGGGTTAGGGGAGGGTTTGCCCGTCCATGTAAATAAGAATGTGTTCTTAACTGATTTCCTAGTTAAATAAAATAAAAAATAAAATTAACATAATACATTTTTACAAATCCTTAAAGTATAATTTTCAGAGATTACTAATGTTACTGTTCTCACTACAACAACAAAAATATATGTAATTTTGTCCTTTAAAATGTATTAAAATACTGTAGAATTCCATTAATTCCAATGGAGGACTGCAGGAGAGTGTCAATATGGCCAGTGGCTTCCAGGCCTCTTAATGGCCAATACATAGCATCAGCAATTAAGGTTTTATATGGTGAGTTGATGGCGTTGAATGTTGATATGTAGCTTCATCGAGGACCAGACTTAGTTGATTAAACTCAACTCCACGATCTACGATGGAGTTGAGCAGCAACTAGTGTTTGCAAACCGGAGCACCGACATCACCAAAAACAACATTGTTATGTGTAATTGTGGGCTATTCTTTGGATGCTGAAATCAGTAGTTTTTGATGAACTTACTTTTATGTAACATTGGATCTCCGGTCTGCCCACAGTAGTCACCGCTCAACTCCATCGATAAATCATGGAGTTGAGTTTAGTCGGCTATGCTAGACTACTTGTTCTGTAGTCTTTTGGGAAACCATAAACATAGGATGTTTTCCCTTATTATTTTACCAGGTAAGTTGACATTTGGTTTTGCTGCACAGACCTGGGGAATAGATACAGGGGGATGAATGAGCCAATTGGAAGCTGGGGATGGTTGCCATGATGGCATGAGGGCCAGATTGGGAATTTAGCCAGGACACCGGGGTTAACACCAATAATCATACAATAAGTGCCTTGGGCTCTTTAGTGACCACAGAGAGACAGCACATCCGTTTAACATCGCATCCAAAAGAAGGCACTCTATCCTGGGCAATGTCCCCATTCACTGCTCTGGGGCATTGAGGTCTCCTTAGACCAGAGGGAAGAGTGCCCCCTACTGGCCCTACAACACCACTTTCAGCAGCATCTGGTCTCCAATCCAGGGACAGACCAGGGCCAACCCTGATTAGCTTCATGAAAGTGATATAGAACAAAACAAAACATTACTTTTGGTCATATGGCTCATACACACCCCCTGCTGGTCGTTAACGGGATACTGCGAGATTCGGGCATTTACCATTTTTATGTTTCTGCGTGCAGTATGGAAGAAGTTAGTGGTAGTTTCGCTAGCCAATTCTAACTAGCGTTAGCGAAATTACTGGAAGTCTACTTGTACTTTAACATTGCTTTAAATGCCAGAATCTTCTATCCCTGGAACGTAAATATTCTATGGAACACAAGGGGTTTTGCATGGGGGTTTGCCATCACTTTCAAGGAGGACCATCCACGACCTAGGTATAGACCTAGGGTGAAAAACAAAACACTTCGGTATAGATGAACAATATTTTACTTATTACAGCATATTATGATATTTCCTCAACAAAAGATCCCATCTTTCCATTCCATAGCCTATACAGCAAGTGTGTCTACATGAACACTCTGTTAATCACCTCTTTTGATCCCATTGATTTAATTGTGTGCCATTGATAAATCTTGCTGTTTTCTAATTGCTCCAATGTATTAAAATGCCCCCCCCCCCAAAAAAAAGCCTGTAGTTGTATTCATTTCCTAAATGTGAACAACTGTCTATTTCTCCCTTTAGTCATTAGGAAGAGCTCCCCCGTTTTTACCTTTATTTAACTAGGCAAGTCAGTTAATTAAGAGCAAATTCTTATTTACAATGACGGCCTAGCGGGAACAGGGGTAGAACGACAGTTGTTTACTTTGTCAGCTCGGGGATTCGAGCCAGCAACCTTTCTGTTACTGGCCCAAGGATCTAACCACTAGGCTCTAACCACTAGGCTACCTGCCGCCCCATTTAAGGGCTCAATAATACTTTTTTTTTTCAAGCATTTCAGAAACATTTTTCAAGCATGTAGGGAAATTTGATTGGCTATTGATTTGGACTATTTTACTTTTGAAACAGCCACTTTGTTGAATACATTTCAACATTTATTTCTGAAGTGATGATTATGAATTTGTGTCTCTAGAATAATCACTATTTATATTAAGTAATTGGTCAATATAAATATTTACAATATGATAAATATAAATAACGTTAGGCTATTATTTTGTCAATAATTGCCTGTATATGTTGTTTGTTTAAAACTATAGGCTCATAAAGTTTCCCTGAAATTCCTTCACATCACTGACATTATTTTCTGTAGAAAAAAATGTGGTATTTGAAGCAGAGATTACAAAATAGGGCAGGAAAACATCTCAATCGCGCCCACTGACTGCTTCTTCGATTTTTCATTGGTTAAATTTAGTTCTGACCTCACCCAGGGGTTGGGACATATTATTAAGACCACTCCCACATCACCCTCTGATTGGTTTAATTGTATACTAGGAATGCACAGCTGTTGAATATTATGTGACCTACTTAACCACTTCGATGCTGGCGTCATCCTGTCCAGGAATTCATAAAGCATATAAATGCACATATTTCCGTTAGTTTTGCTCAATAATAAATACGTGTATTTGCATGTTAAATTGTAATTGTCTTTCCTGAAAATGTCTCCAATACATTCCTCATGTTTCTGTGAACTAAATAGGTTTACTAAACAGGCCAATATTGTTATAGCTTTTGTGGTGCAGAACTATTTACCCAAAAATGTTTAGGCAAAAATGAATGCATAAAAATACCTGCAAACTCAGCTAGGCCTTAATGTGGAATACAAAACATTATAAATATTATTACAAATGAATTACTACACAATAGACTACAAGTGTGTAAAATGACATATTTTAGTCCATTACTTTTGCTAAAACATTTTCATAATGTAAAATTGATGACTGACAAAATAATATAAGCCTACAATTTTAATAGGAACGCAGCACATAATACATAGGCCTAATTTACCTTATTTTACATGAATGACCTGGAATTAAATTACACTTTGGCCTAAGGTTATTAATCACATCGAAAAAAAACAATAACAATAATATTTTTTTATTAACACTTTATTAACAATTTGATTAGTCTATTAGATTTTACTTCAGGGCCACTGCATGACCAACAAGTATGAATTAAGTATTTAAAGTAAAGAAAACTAATTGTTTAGACTCAAACAGCTTCAATGAGTTGCCTGCTAGGCTATAACAACTCAAGCGCAACAGTTTGGCAAAGAAGAGTGACATTTAAGATAGCCTACGTCGATAGAGAACATGCCAGTTTTACAAATCGACCAGGTGCGACATGTCAGAAATGCGTAGAGGCACGATCAAGTTGTGGAGCATAGCTTTGAAATCCACTGAAGAATGATACGAGCTAGTTGATCTAACGCCAGGATCCAGGGCTTGATTAATCCACAAGTATTTTCATAACGACGCAAAATACATTTAAATCACTTCTGAGACATTCTGGACAGATTTATTGGGTAAATCTCTTAAATCACAACCTGAGCTGCTCGTAGATAGAAGGTGATTGGCCAACAAGCAAGTGACGTCTTGAAGACTGACATGAACCGTAGAGCATGCGCATAAGTTGGACATTGCCGCAAGGCATCGTGGGATCTCAAGAGTAACCAATTGTAGAGAGGAAGTAGAATTCAGTGCGCCTTAGGACTTCACTTCGGCTTCGGCCAACTCCCAAAATGTTTTCATACCAAGTTGTGGGGCCACTGAGATGTGAAAAGACACATTTTGTAAAATTATGCCTGAAAGGCCTACATTGCATAAAAATACACGGGGTCTGTCTTGATTTGCTCATATGCTATGTATAATAGAGTAAAATGCCTATAATAAACAGTACGCCAGTTGGGGGGAAGAATGAATGCATACATGTCCGTAACTATTGACTGAGAGAAACAGAAACTATAGGCTATAATATAAACAATCGATGAAAGCATGTGAAAATAGCAGCAAATGTTCAATATTTTATCATTTTCTATTATTGATTATTTAGGCTAATTGCCCAAATAATAATAACCTATTATACTAAATAACTTATTTCCAATGCTGATTGTGATGACAATGTGGTGATTTTACGATAACATTTAAACAATGGATGTAATAAATTGCATATAGATTGTATTAATTTCAGTAAATATGAATACATATTCTGATGTATTTAATATGTTTTCGAAATCTATTTCAGAATGTATTTTATCTCAATATGTAAAAACATTGCATTTTAGCCTATAGCCTAGTTTCCCCTAAGCATGATTCTACTTATTGTGACAATTTTAGTTCAAATAGATCTGTGGCCAATATTTGTGTTGTTATCTGGAAATCGCTTTTTATTTTCAAATGAATCAATCTATTAATCAAGATTAGATTAATTTTAAAACAATAATAAATAGCAACCCTCTCATCTGTTATTTGTGTATGCATTGTTTATGCATGTAGATTCAAATTTGGCTCATAAACAACAATGAAAAAAACAAGCTATTTAATGTAGGCTATTCTTGACATAATGTTTTATCGCACACAATATAAGTTTTCCCATATCTTTCCAGTCCTCGGAGCTCCGTCTCCCAAAGCTCCAAACATCGAACTGGCGGCTCTCCCCCTCGATAACCACAGCTGCAACTTGATTGACACCAAGCGCCATCCAATAAAACAAATGTGATTCAGATAAAAACATTTCATTGGAAAGTATTACTTTCGTCAGAGGAGACCTAAACCAATCACAGATGGTATATTACCATAGTTTCAAGGCCACATTTCTGGCAAGCTCTGTGGCGCCCCGCCGTGGACACATGGAGACAATTTTGAAGCGGTTGTTCTTTTCCCCGAAATGAGTAATAACAGTGAAAAATGTTGAGCAGTTTTCATTCCTGTATTTATTTGCCTTTCAATACTGGTCTTTGTTTTATGTTGATGGAAGAAGCAGCCCTCTTAACTTAGTGTTACCCAACGGTCTCTAGGAAATTGATTGAACATGCTTTAGATTTCTTTCAATCGGATAAAATGTAGAGAACTACAGCGCTTTTGCTATAATATATTTTCCCCCAACAGTTTATCCCAGGGTAATTTAATAATTGACACAAACATACGTTTGTCACCATCAGCCTATCTGTCATGCTGTTTGATAAATGCTTGTGATGTACTGACTAATTCAAATATCTAATATGGTTTTATGCTTGTAGGCTACTGTGAAACATCATCCTTTTTTCTGACAACTGCATTATTTTTGTTACCACAAGAGAGCGCTAGCCTATTAACCAAAACCAAAAACCAACCAAGGCCCCCAAACTAAGAATGATCACACTTTTGCAAATCCCATTCAAATAATTCATTGATTAAACTCTGCACCAATGCACTATATTTGTAGTGTTTCTATGGAGTTAAAATACAAAGAATGACAACCACTACACAACTAATGATAGTCCTATGAGAGCAATGAATGAAAAAGCTAAACCGGTTGAGTCCAGCATTAAGTCTCTGTGTGGGTTATTCTCTCTCTCTCTCTCTCTCTCTCTCTCTCTCTCTCTCTCTCTCTCTCTCTCTCTCTCTCTCTCTCTCTCTCTCTCTCTCTCTCTGTCTCTCTCTCTCTCTCTCTCTCTTCTTTTCCTTCATCCCTCCCTCCCTCCTGTGGGCCTCTAGAGGTCATGGACGCCAGCATTCGCACCAGGCGTTGAAAGAAGTTTTTTCAGCCTGGGCAGCGGCTGTGGATTTGATGTGGGACCGTGAGATGGCTGCCTTGATAAAGCTTGTCTGGCTCACAGAGATTGGCAGCTTTCTCCCTGGAAAATAAAATAAAAACCTCTTATGTAAATAGCAGAAAATGTCCCGACCCCGCAGGAAAACAGCCCTATGTGCCGTGATCTGTGGTGCTGTGGAGTTATATCAACTATATATACACATCATGCACACACACACACACACACACACACACACACACACACACACACACACACACACACACACACACACACACACACACACACACACACACACACACACACACACACACACACACACACACACACACACACACACACACACACACACACACACACACACAGTTCATGAAGGGTAATGTCATTTCAGTGCTGACCAGGGCCAGTGAAGCAGATGCCAGCTGTATCACTATCATAAGCTTCTCGAATACAGAACATCAGACACCTGTGTGTTCTAGAATACAGAACATCAGGCATCTCAGTGTGTTCTAGAATACAGAACATCAGACATCTCAGTGTTTATAGAATACAGAACATCAGACATCTCAGTGTTTATAGAATACAGAACATCAGACATCTCAGTGTTCTAGAATACAGAACATCAGACATCTCAGTGTGTTCTAGAATACAGAACATCAGACATCTCAGTGTTCTAGAATACAGAACATCAGACATCTCAGTGTTCTAGAATACAGAACATCAGACATCTCAGTGTTCTAGAATACAGAACGCCAGACACCTCAGAGTGTTCTAGGATACAGATCATCAGACACCTCAGTGTGTTCTAGAATACAGAACATCAGACACCTCAGTGTGTTCTAGGATACAGAACATCAGCCACCTCAGAGTGTTCTAGGATACAGAACATCAGACATCTCAGTGTGTTCTAGGATACAGAACATCAGACACCTCAGAGTGTTCTAGGATACAGAACATCAGACATCTCAGTGTGTTCTAGGATACAGAACATCAGACACCTCAGAGTGTTCTAGGATACAGAACATCAGACATCTCAGAATGTTCTAGAAGCACAAGGAGCCTTTCTTCCCCAGGACCTGAATGGTGTGTAATGCATGTCTGTTATAAAATGTGTGTTTATTGATGTAAGGGTGCCTATATGGAATCGCTGTATATGTCTGTGGCTACCGTGTCTGTTCCACTAATGGACCCTCCTAACCTCCCCTCCCTCCCCCTCACCCCATATCATATGCATGTACTCCCATGGGACCTGATTAAAAGGGTTTCCAGTCAGAGAGAGGAGGGGAGGAAGGGGTATGGGACAGTGTGAGAGTGGTCCTCATGACCCCCTGTCTGTGTCCTAAATGGCAACCTATTCCTTATATAGTGCCCTACTTTTTTACCAGAACCCTACAGAAGGGAATAGGTTGCCATTTGGGATGCACACCTATGTCGGGATTGAGGGTAGAAGGGGTGGGGTGGGTACTCTCCTTCTTGCTAATCAATACAGATACCCCACCCCCAGGTCTGCTCTCTTTCCCTTCCACACTAGACTAATGTGTCTGGTACTGAGGCTACAGTATTACACAGGAAATCTATATCAGTGCAAACAGAATGGGAAACATTCCCAGATACAGATGACTCCTAGTCCTGAACTAAAAACACCATCTCTGGTCTAAAGGAGTGCACTATAAAGATAACAGGGGGCCTTGTAAACATTGCTATGGTGCTTTCCATTGCATTCTAGCCTCAGTCAGTATTATTCCATTGTTGACCTGGAGGAAGGGGTTACCACCATCTCCCTGCCCAAGGGTTGCCTGGGTGTCAGCCTACAGGACCCAAAGGGCCCAAGACCAAGAGCCGGAAACTTCTGAGGGATGCCTAGTGTGTCTTTGTGGGATGACCTTTAATCTCTGTGACCTCCTGACCCGGGGTCAGAGAGGGTGTGGTGTTGGGGGAGGTGGGGTGGGAGTAGAGGAGAGGGAGTAATTGATGGGGTGATGGAGGGAGGCCTGGGGGTATGGGGAGGAGGGGAGAGCTAGGACACGGACACAGGGGATGGGAGTTGTGTGCGTGTGTGTGTGTGTGTGTGTGTGTGTATGACTCAATCTGAGGAAGATCGAGTTTTATGGCCAGTGTCTGATCTGTGTGTACATATGCACGTATATCCCAGGATAAAATATATATTCGGTACGAATCAATGAATATTCCTATTGTTCTTGAGTTATCTGTTAGAATCATTTAAGCCACTCAGTATAACTCAGAGTTGCATTCTTTTTGGTGAGGTCAAAGGGCAGACTGAATTGCTGGAGTCATGGAGGGGGAGAGAGAAAGTGGGGGAGAGAAAAAGACATTGGGGGAGGGACAAGGGGGGAGAGTGTAATGGCTGACAGATGTTTACAGGGGCCTGACTGCACCTCTGATTAGGGGGAGGGGTGAGGTAGCGTGTGTGTCTGTGTGTGTGTGTGTGTATGCAAGTGTGTATCTGGGAGTGAGGGGTAGTCACAACCCCCCAAAATTACATCCCCACCCCTGTCAGCCATGGAGACACCATGAATGCCCCTCTTTTCTGCAGCTCAAACACCCTAACACTAGCCTCCCCTGTCAGTCTCTTCAGCCCAACTTTGTCTAGATGGCTCAGGTCTAGCTAGCTCGGGGCCCAGGGCCCAGTGGTACTGGGTGGGCCTCCTATCCCCCACGCTCTGCTCAGAACCACCACTCTGACTGGACCCTTTCACACAGATGGGATTCCAGGATTCCTCTGCGCTCTGTATTCTACCCTGGCGTTCTTGGGTTACCAGCGGCCCAGTGTGGGTCGTGCCAAAGCTGTTTTTTTAGAGAGTTGGACCTGGAGTGGTGTGTGTGTGTGTATGTGTGGTTGACCATAATAAGTGCCTTTCCATCTAGTCTGTCTACATCACAGTAATCCACAATGTTCTGGCAACCACGTAGAGAATCGGTCACGCTGTGAAACATCTACATGCTCTCCACAAATAATCAAAACAAGGCAGAAGAAAATGTTTTGTCAATGTTCAAAATCGCTGATTCACTGTTCAGTGAAGTGTATGATTCTATCCATAATGCAAAGCTTCCCTATGTGGTTCTTTTATAGAAAACAAGCCAGGAATGGTAATACATGTATTTATAGTCAGCGTTAACAGTGAAATATTTGCTTGTGAATGGAGAACTTTCCCATCTGATTCCCCTCTACATCAACCATGCAATAGGCTTATGGGTCTCTGTTGGTCCATCTGTCAGCCCTGAAGAAGGCACTTTCCACAGAATATTTTTTTTTGAACCTTCATTTAACTAGGCAAGTCAGTTAAGAACGACAGATTTTTACCTTGTCAGCTCAGGGATTCAATCTTGCTACCTTTCAGTTACTAGTCCAACACTCTAAACACTAGGCTACCTGCCACATTGGTGCTTTCTTCATGTTAACATTGGGAGCATGTACTGAGTGTGCAAAATGTTTTCATCTGTCAAACTGAAAATGAATACATTCCTCCTCACCTCAATGTTTTCCCATGGTGGACTTTTTCAAATTCCCAGTCATCGCTGCGGCTGTTTCCTATTTACCCCAAACAGCCAGTGGATTGACATAATGACATACCGGAATTAAAATGTCAAATGTTTTAATAAAAAAAATCTAGGTATTGCCATTTTACATAAACTCCTAATGCATAATTGAATAAATGTGTTTAGAAGGTTGTTATGAATGATAACATTCATTAAGGTGTCATAACTGCTTTCATCAAGGTGAATGCTGTACGTACACCCGTACACACCGTACAAGTGTTCCCTAGAAAGAAATCATCACAATATCAAGCAGAGACTTCTGGGTATTTCCATGTCGTCGAGGGGGAATGGGATTTAGCAAACACACATACTAATGCTGATGACCCTTGATTTGCAACGCTTGGCTGAGAGAAAACAGACAGTGTTATGAGAGAAACGGTCTGGCGTGTAGATCTGTTCCCTTCTCCAGGACCAACAGGAAGTCAACCCACAGAGAGAGAGAGAGAGAGAGAGAGAGAGAGAGAGAGAGAGAGAGAGAGAGAGAGAGAGAGAGAGAGAGAGAGAGAGAGAGAGAGAGAGAGAGAGAGAGAGAGAGAGAGAGAGAGAGAGAGAGAGAGAGAGAGAGAGAGAGAGAGAGAGAGGGGATTCAGTTTGCACACATTTTAATCCATGTACTCCTGTCTGAATCATAAACACTTACAAACAAGCAAAAGCTAATTGAGGAACAGGGGTAGCATCCCAAATGACAGCTTATTCCCTACATAGTGCACTATAGACCAGGGTCCCATAGTGATCTGGTCAAAAGTAGTGCACTATAAAAGGAATAGGGTGCCATTTGGGACATAAGCAGGGTTTCCTGACCAGCGTTCCCATTTACTGAAATATTAATGCAATGTTGTATAACTTGTATAACACTCATTATAATAATAGAGCAATTCATTGTTCCCTTATTTCAATTACCATTTTAAAGGTCATATATTTATATATATACACTGTGTATATATATATATATACACTACCTGTCAAAAGCTTTAGAACACCTACTCATTCAAAGGTTTTTCTTTATTTTGACTATTTTCTACATTGTAGAATAATAGTGAATGAATTAAAACTATGACATAACACATCTGGAATCATGTGGTAACCAAAAAAGTGTTATGCAATTCAAAATATATTTTATATTTGAGATTCTTCAAACTAACACCCTTTGCCTTGATGACAGCTTTGCACAATCTTGGCATTCTCTCAACCAGCTTCACCTGGAATGCTTTTCCAACAGTCCTGAAGGAGTTCCCACATATGCTGAGCACTTGTTGGCTGCTTTTCCTTCACTCTGCAGTCCGACTCATCTCAATTTGCTTGAGGTTTGGGGATTGTGGAGGCCAGGTCATCTGATGCAGCACTCCATCACTCTCATTCTTGGTCAAATGTCCCTTACACTTCCTGGAGGTGTGTTGGGTCATTGTCCTGTTGAAAAACAAATGATAGTCCCACGTAGCCCAAACCAGATGGGATGGTGTATCACTGCAAAATGCTTTGGTAGCCATGCTGATTAAGTGTGCCTTGAATTCTAAATCAATCACAGACAGTGTCACCAGCAAAGCACCCCCACACCATAACACCTCCTCCTCCATGCTTTACTGTGGGAAATACACATGCGGAGCACATCAGTTCACCCACACCACATCTCACCAAGACACAGCGGTTGGAACCAAAAATCTCCAATTTGGACTCCAGACCAAAGGACAAATTTCCACTGGTCTAATGTTCATTGCTCGTGTTTCTTGGCCCAAGCAAGTTTCTTCTTCTTATTGGTGTCCTTTAGTAGTGGTTTCTTTGCAGTAATTTGACTGTGAAGGCCTGATTCACACAGTCTCCTCTGAACAGTTGATGTTGAGATGTGTCTGTTACTTGAACTCTGTGAAGCATTTATTTGGGCTGCAATTTCTGAGGCTGGTAAGTCTAATGAACTTATCCTCTGCAGCAGAGGTAACTCTGGGTCTTCCATTCCTGTGGCGGTCCTCATGAGAGCCAGTTTCATCATAGCGCTTGATGGTTTTTACGACTGCACTTGAAGAAACTTTCAAAGTTCTTGAAATGTTCCATATCAACTGACCTTCATGTCTTAAACTAATGATGGACTGTTGTTTCTCTTTGCTTATTTGAGCTGTTCTTGCCATAAAACGGACTTGGTCTTTTACCAAATAGGGCTATCTTCCCCTCTACCTTGTTACAACACAACTGATTGGCTCAAACGCATTAAGAAGGAAAGAAATTCCACAAATTAACTTTTAAGAAGGCACACCTGTTCATTGAAATGTGTTCCAGGTGACTACTTCATTAAGCTGGTTTAGAGAATGCCAGGAGTGTGCAAACCTGTCATCAAGGCAAAGGGTGGCTATTTGAAGAATCTGAAATATAAAATATATTTTGAAATATATTTTTTGAAATATATTTTCTGGTTACTTTTTTGGGTTACTACATGATTCCATATGTGTTATTTCATAGTTTTGATGTCTTCACTATTATTCTACAACGTAGAAAGCAGTCAAAATGAAGAAAAACCTCTTGAATGAGTTGGTGTTTTAAAACTTTTGACCGGTAGTGTGTGTATATATATATCTCTCTTTTTGCTTGTTGAAAGAGTGTGTTACAATATGGATGTCTTTCCATGCAGTGATTCAACATAGTCATCATCATAGTCATATACTCTAAATATCCATCTGTTGCTACATGATGAGCCACAAAGGCCCTCCTCCACCCCTATCTCTCTTTGGAGTGGACCGGTCCATGTAACAAATATCCATGTTGGACCAATCAATGTGTCCTGTCGTCTGAGTGAGAGATACCACTGTTGGGGGGAGGAGTGGGGTCTGTGCATGGTGTTGTATTCACAGGGGTGTGACTGGTGGATTGCAACGCTGATGAAGACGTAATCAACTCTGACATGAGAGACTGACCCCATCCTCTGTCAACTCTCTCTCTCTCTCTCTCTCTCTACTATATAAAATGCCCTGTCTTTGTTTGTGAATGACGATGTAGTCCTTCTGAAAAAAGCACAGAGGGAATAGAGTGGGAATAGAGAGCAGATTTTGGGGTTGTTAAACGGTGCATTAAAGGGCTTGTGACTGGCAGTTATAGCTATAAAAGCTACATGTTTTAGTGTATTGGCTCAGAAGCAGACAGCTCTGCTGTTTAAATGTCATTTAGGGTATAGTTTAGTGTGTGTGTGTGTTTACACTGTTCGTTCAGCTTTGGGCCATTTCAGGACAGTGCAGAAGGGTGATTTAGAGATAGCTGTACACTCTGAACCTTCTTACATGGTACTTCTTCACCCATTTGAATGATACCAAACAGTGGATACAAAACATCTGCTATTTTAATTTGGTGACTATTGTCGCAGGTCATTTTCTATGCAAATTGTAGTGTATTCAAGGTTTAAAAAGGCTTCTGGAGATTGTTATTTTCAGTTAACATTTCAGACTTGATTGTCCCTAATGAAAAATGTATCAACCCCTGCAAAAATGTCCATTATTTATAATCCACATAATAATTCACATTTCCTGTTGCTGCAGGATTATTTTCCTGTTGTTAGAGAAGCAGGGTCAAATTAAGACAGGGCATCTGTATCAGACTAGGTCCAGGCTGTCTGTTGTTCAGTTTTTGATTTGCTGTACTTTAAATTTGCCAATTTATAGGTAAGATTACTTATATTTAGGACAGAGGCACATTCACACACACACACACACACACACACACACACACACACACACACACACACACACACACATACACACACACACACACACACACACACACACACACACACACACACACACACACACACACACACACACACACACACACACACACACACACACACACACACACACACACAAATCTGCGGCTTGTAATGATGTTCGCTTGCTGACATAGTTTCATATTTTAAACAAAGTATCCCGTCCTTCTGCTTTCCTTAGATTAGAAGCACCCTGCAGGTAACCCTAACCATACACCTCTGTGGAAAAGGTTCTACATGGAACCCAAAAGGGTTTTTCAAAGGGTTATCCTATGGGGACAGCCGAAGAACCCTTGTAGGTTCTAGATAGCACCTTTTTTTCAAGAGTGTTGGTTCAGTCCATTGGTCTTTGACTGATGCTGAACAGACTCCATGTTAATGATGCTGTGTATGTGTGTGTGTGTTTGTGTGTATGTGTATGTGTGCTTGTGTGTGGCACACGGAGAGCTCTGAGACACAGCCTGACCTGACCTGCCTGTAAACATAAGCAACCGTATCCTGGAAACCACCTACAACCTTCTAAGAGCCTGTCTTGCATTCTAAGAATGTCCTCTTGGCTGTTTCCGCCATTGGGAAAAGCTGTCAACATGAAAACATATTGAGAGCTATAGCAGAAACTGTCAGACAGATGGACGGACGGACGCACAGACAGACAGACAGAGAGGAATAGCAGAAACAGATACAGACACACATACAACAGACAGTCCACTCCTTCCAAGCTCCAGAATGCAGTAGTGGTGGGTATTCTTACTTCCTTTGCCTGCTGATTTTTGATTGGTGGTTAGGGTTGCTAACTTCCTGAATGTACAGCAACTGCACATCGTGCAGCTATGAGTTGTATTCACCCCTTCTGTGTGTACCAGCCACGACTTTAACTCCATTGTCATGGAGTTGGGCTCCCGAGTGGTGCAGCACTCTACATCTCAGTGCAAGAGGCGTCACTACAGTCCCTGGTTCGAATCCAGGCTGAATCACATCTGACTGTGATTGGGAGTCCCATAGAAAGGCGCACAATTGGCCCAGCTTCGTCTGGGTTTGGCCGGGGTAGGCCGTCAGTGTTCTTAACTGACTTGCCAAGTTAAATAAAGGTTAAATGTATAAATATTTTTTAAATGGTATGTGTGTATGTGCACGTGCGGGTGTGTAGTCAAAGCTCTCTCTACCAAAAAAAACCTTTTAAACTTCCCTTATGACCCTAGCTAATGCAATTGAACACTGGTGAGGATATGGCCAGGAGGGAGGTGAGGGGTGAGGAGGGCGACAGGGCGGCACGGCTCAGGGAAAGGAGGTGAGGAGGGAGACAGGGCGGCACGGCTCAGGGAGAGGAGGTGAGGAGGGAGACAGGGCGGCACGGCTCAGGGAGAGGAGGTGAGGAGGGAGACAGGGCGGCACGGCTCAGGGAGAGGAGGTGAGGAGGGAGACAGGGCGGCTCGGCTCAGGGAGAGGAGGTGAGGAGGGAGACAGGGCGGCACGGCTCAGGGAGAGGAGGTGAGGAGGGAGACAGGGCGGCACGGCTCAGGGAGAGGAGGTGAAGAGGGAGACAGGGCGGCACGGCTCAGGGAGAGGAGGTGAGGAGGGAGACAGGGCGGCACGGCTCAGGGAGAGGAGGTGAGGAGGGAGACAGGGCGGCTCGGGTCAGGGAGAGGAGGTGAGGAGGGAGACAGGGCGGCACGGCTCAGGGAGAGGAGGTGAGGAGGGAGACAGGGCGGCTCAGCTCAGGGAGAGGAGGTGAGGAGGGAGACAGGGCGGCTCGGCTCAGGGAGAGGAGGTGAGGAGGGAGACAGGGCGGCTCGGCTCAGGGAGAGGAGGTGAGGAGGGAGACAGGGCGGCTCGGCTCAGGGAGAGGAGGTGAGGAGGGAGACAGGGCGTCTCGGCTCACGGAGAGGAGGTGAGGAGGGAGACGGGGTAACTCTGTTTAGGGAGGGGTGAGGAGAGAGACAGGGCGGCTCGGCTCAGGGAGAGGAGAGGACGACGAGAGGAGGGGAAGAGAGTTATCTGATGAAGTGAGGGGGCCCTCTCTCTCTCTCTCTAAGATGATACAGTCATTTGTCATCCCAGCTGTCAAAACGATTTGGATCAATGGCTCCCATTTCCCCACTTTGGTGTGTGTGACTATGTTTGTGTGCGTGTGACTGTGTGCATGCGTGCAACTGCGTATGCGTGTGTGCCAGAGGAGGTTGGTGGGAGGAGCTATAGGAAGACGGGCTCATTGTAACGGCTGGAATGAAATATTTGGAAAAGTATAAAATACATCAAATATGTGTAAAGTACGTTTGATTCCATTCCATTTATTCCATTCTAGCCATTACAATGAGCCTATCCACAAATTGCTTCTCCCACCAGCCTCCCCTGGTGTTTGCATGTGTGTGTGTGTGTCATTTTATGTATGCATATGTGCACGTCTCTGAACCGAGACATTCACACCAACACTACTGTGGCACCAAGCTGTCTAACGATGATTATGATTGTTAATGGCTTTATGATGAGAAAACCAACAAACAAACTTGTTTCCCTTTTGCAGTTATTTCAATTGTCTAATCACAATTAAGCCACATAAACAGATGACTCAATCAACATTCAGGAGATGTAAATGTCCTCCGGTTGACAGTGTCTTGCTCCATCATTACTATTCAACAAGAGTTCTCTCCTATTTGTTTCACAGAATGTGTTAAATTAGCTCTGACCAGATGGAGCCTGTCTCCCTGCCAAGCATGTTATAGAAGCCATGTGTGGGTTATTATCTCTCTCTCTCTCTCTCTCTCTCTCTCTGTGTGGGAGAGTGAGAGGGAGAGAGAGTGAGGGTGTTATATATACATACATATACATGTTACAACCTATGTGTTGTGATAATTGTGTTGTTTGCTCTATAACTTGTTAGTGCCTTGACACTGTGATATACAGGCCAAGGCAATAAGAAGACAACTATTGATTTAGAACACCGGAGAAAGTAACAAAGAAATCAGGAGCTGTTCCCGCTAGTCCAGCACCATTTCAACTTCAACATTTCAACATCATCAAATTACCTCTGCTTAGTCTAATACATTGACAACTAAAACATTCCCAAAACAATTTAGTCCAATTAATGTAAGCTAAATATCATGTAACTGTCCATGGTACTGATATATGTGTGTGTGTGTGTGTGTGTGTGTGTGTGTGTGTGTGTGTGTGTGTGTGTGTGTGTGTGTGTGTGAGTAAGTATGAAACACATGTTGACTCACCATACTAGTAGAGAAATGCCAATGCCATCCTCCTCTCTTTCATGTTGCCGAAATGGTCTATGACTCTGTCATATAGTACACACTGTTAGTTTTTGTTGTCCTTGGCTACCTGGCTAAATTTCTTGTTTGTTAGCCTAACTTCCTTTCATGGGCAATGATTAGCCAGCTAGTTAACATTAGTCTACATCTAGCTACATATTGAACTTCCATCCTCTCAGAAAAGAGCCACAATGTATGAATTTATTATTGGATCAGTGGCCAGTAGAGAGAATTAAGTAAAACCACAAGTCAAAATCCCTATCTCTATTCAAGGCTAATTTAGGAAAGGGTCAATTTTAGCACACTAGCTAACCACAGGAGAACAACACAACGAGATGCAACAATTCAGGCTTATTTTTCTGTCAGTGACCTTTGGCTTCTGATGTGATGTGAATGGTGTGAAGCCAAATCCAACTGGCTTTGTTTTGGTGCGCCAGGACCATTCACAGTTGAGATCACTCAGTTAAGCTCAACGCTGATTGACTATTATTGTATCATTTTTTATCAAGGGAGGCCAACTTTTCACTGGCTTCTCTTACATTCAATGCTACAATATCATACTCTTTTTGTTCAGACAGCATCTGATAGATGGGCTACATATACTGAGACAAAGGGGCGCTATTTCGCTTGCTCAGATGCTTTCTCAGATGCTTTCTCTCTTTGTCAATGTTTTGGGGAAGCTTGGCTTCCCTGGGCATCCATGAATACACGCCACTGATTTGTGCATGCAGGTGTGTGTGTGTGAGTTAGTGTGTGCGCGATTAAACATGCATTAGTGTACTATATACATTAGTGTACTATATATGAAACATACTGTACATTAGTGTACTATATATGAAACATACATTAGTCTACTATATATAAAACATACATTAGTCTACTATATATGAAACATACATTAGTGTACTATATACATTAGTCTACTATGTATGAAATATACATTAGTCTACTATATATAAAACATACATTTGTCTACTATATACATTAGTGTACTATATACATTAGTGTACTATATATGAAACATACTGAACATTAGTCTACTATATATTAAACATATATTAGTGTACTATATATGAAACATACATTAGTGTACTATATATGAAATATACATTAGTCTCCTATATATGAAACATACATTAGTCTACTATATACATTAGTGTACTATATATGAAACATACTGAACATGAGTCTACGATATATGAAACATACATTAGTGTACTATATATGAAACATACATTAGTGTACTATATATGAAACATACATTAGTGTACTATATATGAAACATACATTAGTCTACTATATACATTAGTCTATCATATATGAAATATGCATTAGTCTACTATGCATGAAACATAGATTAGTCTACTATATATGAAACATACATTAGTCTACTATATATGAAACATACATTAGTCTACTATATACATTAGTCTACTATATATGAAACATACATTAGTGTACTATATATGAAACATACATTAGTGTACTATATATAAAACATACATATATATATATGAAACATACATTAGTGTACTATATATAAAACATACATTTGTCTACTATATATGAAACATATTCATATCTTCTATATATGAAGCTGACTTCACTCTTTGTCTTTCTATATTGTCCAGCTGCTGTGTTGCATTGTGGTTTGATCTCCCTGCTGCACACATGTCCTGTCTGACCTGCCAGCAAAAAGGGTTTTTGGTGTGTTTGTCTGTGTGTGTGTGTCATGCCAGAGACGAGGGCTTTGGACAGGCTCAGAGAGCAATGTGGGGAGGGGAGGACATTCAGGGGGTAGGCAGGGACATGGGGTGCTGTCCACGGTGTGTGTGTGTGTGTGTGTGTAAGTTTGTGTGTTCCAAACCCTATTACTGGGTGATGTCATCACAGCTGCCAGGAGGCTAACAGACAGTTTCCGTGCCGCAACATGGGGCCCAATGGTTCACCTGTCAGCCTGATTGACAGGTGAATGACACCAATGAGGGTCCGTCGTCCCTCCCCCTGGGAGACTGGGACTGAGTGACAACCAGAAAGAGCTTATCTGAACCTTAAAGTAATCTCTTTAACTCACTTGAACGCTCATTCTGCTTCCCTCTCTCTTTTTTCAAGCATCTCTCACTTCTTTCTCTCCTGGAGATTTCTGTCCCTTTCTATCATCTCTCTCTCTCTCTCTCTCTCTCTCTCTCCTGTGTGCTGTTGTGTTTCATTGTGTCATAGAGAGGCAGCTTGACTTTACCTCTTCTATGTCTCTTAGTTAAAAATGTACAAGAAGTGGGTATAACCAAGTAGTATTCAAAAACATAAAAACAGTAGGGAGTTGGAAACCAACACAGACTCCACTGTGTGTTATTAGGCTGGGGTTGGCTAAGCTACAGGGGTAGCATCCCTCACACAAACCCAACACAGACCTGTGTGTGTGTGTGTCTGTGTGTGTGTGTGTGTGTGTGTGAAAGAGAGTGTATGTGTTTGTGTGTCTCTTTTTTACTCCACTCTGTCAGTCTCTTCCACTCTCTCTCTCTCCCCCTTGAATATTGAATATCTGTCTCTCCTCCACTCCTCTACACTGGTAAACTGACTATATGTTACACCGTCTCATTTCTTCATCACTCTCTTTCAATCTGTCTTTGTCTCACTCTCTAACTTACTCTATATTTCTCCTTAAATGTACGTCTCTGCATTTCTCTCTCCCTGTGTATCGCTCTTTCTCCTCTTTCTCTCTCTGTCCCTATCTATTAGGAACTCTTAATGGCCTTTGTCAGAACCACAGTCACTCCCATGCCAACTAGTTGTGATTGATGTCTCTTCATCTGGTGGCCGGGACAAGTGTGTGTGCATGCGTGTGTGCATAATATGCATGCATAAGCCTACTTGCATGTGTGTGTGTATGTTCTCCAGTGGATTAATTTGTCTTGTGGAGGGGCACTGTGATGTTTATCTCAGTGACATATACAAATAAAGCAGAGCCAGCCCAATCTAAACAGGGCAATCACTAACCAGCCTTCTACGGTCCTGTTGGTGTGTTTATACTGGGGTTTCCTTTTAATCTCTCCATGTGTAACCACAGAGAGAGAGACGGGGAAGGAGGGGAGATGGAGAGGGAGAGAGAGAAAGAGAGGGAGAGCGAGTTTGAGAGAGAGAGAGAGAGAGAGGTGGGGGGAAAGAGAGTTTGAGAGAGAGAGAGAGGTGGGGGGAAAGAGAGTTTGAGAGAGAGAGAGAGGTGGGGGGAAAGAGAGTTTGAGAGAGAGAGAGTGAGGTGGGGGGAAAGAGAGTTTGAGAGAGAGAGTGAGGTGGGGGGAAAGAGAGTTTGAGAGAGGGAGAGAGAGAGAGAGAGGTGGGGGGAAAGAGAGTTTGAAAGAGAGAGAAGTGGTGGAGGGGGAAGAGCGAGGTGGATGTTGGAAGAGAGAACAAGAGAGAGAGGTAAAGGGAAAGAGAGAGGTGGCGGTAGAAGGGAGGGGAGAGGTTGCTTTCATGATGTCAGGGTCCTCTCACTCCCCCCTACAGTATGTGAAAACAATGGCCAAAATAAATCATCTCACTTTAGAAAAATATTGCATTCTAAAACTACTAACTCCAGATGACAAATGAGGTGGTTTTAGCACAGTTAGATAACCATTAGCTTTTACCTTTTGTGGCTGAGGATCCTGCTATTTTAGCAGTGGTCAGCCCCATCATCCTCCTGCCAAAATAGAAAATCGGCATGTGAGTTCTTGGAAATTTGAAGTTCGAAGTGAAACAGAAGGAAGCTTTTATGCAAGTATTTTGTTGTAATTATTTCAATCTTATATCTCGACATACTCAAAAAGACTGCACTCTGCTCTTTGTTTTGGCTCGACTTCTTGAACATAGAGCTCATTTCTCTCTGTCAGCCATGAAAGAAGTGACTTTCTGAGGGCTGACTCCAATCAAAACGATAACAAGCGTATATCTCACACTGCAATGGAAAATAGAATAGCTGTAATAAGAGGTTAAGCTAACAACCTATCATGGAAGGTTGAATGGTGACAGGGGGTTGGGACAGAAGGTGACCTTTTGATTGACAGGAGTCATGCTGTTTGACAGACAACCAGACAACCAGCCAGGCTCCGTGGAACTCGAGAATGTCGGTTTGAATTGAACCTAAAAACCGGTTTAGGTTAAAGCCCTCCCTCGGTGTGTCTGTGTATTGTCTCGACAATGGAAATATGTGTCTGTAAACTCCAAATCAACCCAACACAAACATCCACTCACTGGCAGGCAGAAACACTAGCCCATACAATAACACTAGCCGGAGAGTCAATGTCACAGTACAAGAGGGCCTGAACTGCTGCATAAACATGAACCATACAGACAACGCATGGATAGGGCAATTGAAATGATAGAGTACATTTCAGTGTCAATGATTGATTCAAATTCAATAATGAAATGTAGGAAGTAAATGTGGGTAGTTATTTGTCTACCTCATATTTGACACTGCTGCTGTGGTCACTTCATGTTCTGAAGCTGAAAACAGCAGGGAGAAAGAAAATGAAAGAGAGAGAGAAAAAAATAACATTATGGGGTCAAAGTAATAACTCTTGACCTTCATTCCAGCTGCATTCTGGGCGAGCGTGCCAGTCCACACTAAGGACAAAGGTCACAGTTCATCGAGGCCATTATGCGCTACTATACCTCCATCCCTCTATACATACATTGCATTCAGAAAGTATACAGACCCCTTGACTTTTTCCACATTTTGTTACAGCCTTATTCTAAAATGTAATACATTGTCCACCCCCATATATCCACACAATACCCCACAATGACAAAGCAAAAACAGGTCTTTATTAAAAATATCAAACTGAAATATCACATTTACATAAGTATTCAGACTCTTGACTGTACTTTGTTGAAGCACCTTCGGCAGTGATTACAGCCTCAAGTCTTCTTGGGTAAGAAGGTACAAGCTTGACACACCTGTATATTTGGGGAGATTCTCATTCTTCTCTGCAGATCCTCTCAAGCTCTGTCAGGTTGGATGGGGAGTGAGAGAAAGATCTGGGGAAGGGTACCAAAAAATGTCTGCAGCATTGATGGTCCCCAAGAACAGATCTGTGCCTCAACACAATCCTGTCTCTGAGCTCTACAGCCAATACCTTGGACCTCATGGCTTGGTTTTTGCTCTGACATGCACTGTCAACTGTTGGGCTTTATATAGACAGGTGTGTTCCTTTCCATGTCCAATCAATTGAATTTACCACAGGTGGACTCCAATCAAGTGGAAATAGGATGCACCTGAGCTCAATTTCGAGTCCCATAGCAAAGGGTCTGACTATTTATGTATTCATGTATTTATGTTAAATTTTTTTATGCATTTGCAAACATTTCTAAAAACCTGTTTTTGCTTTGTCATGAGGGGGTATTGTGTGTAGATTGATGAAATGTTTCATTTATTTAATACATCTTAGAATAAGTCTGTAACTACTAAAATATGGAAAAGTGAAGGGGTCTGAATACTACAACTATCCCTCCATACCTCCATCCTTCTACCTCTATCACAGACAGACAGACAGACAGACAGACAGACAGACAGACAGACAGACAGACAGACAGACAGACAGACAGACAGACAGACAGACAGACAGACAGACAGACAGACAGACAGACAGACAGACAGACAGACAGACAGACAGACAGACAGACAGACAGACAGACAGACAGACAGACAGACAGACAGACAGACAGAGTGTATTGTAGTGTATCTATCCAAGGGATTTGAAGTTGACCAGAATTTTTATCCGACATTAAGTAATTAACCTTATTTATCTACCACAGAATAACTCACGGCCAATCAGAGAGAGGTGAATGAAAAAAAGACGAGTGTCACTGTTTCTGGAGTGTGACGACCTACGCTGGTATCCCTCTGAGCTCGCAATTATCTGAATGTTCTAATTGACTTTAATTGGTCATAATTGGCTTAAATTATGTTTAATTGGCTGTAATTGTGATAATCTGATCCTAGATCAGAGGTCCGGGGTCCTGTGTGGGTTGTGAGTGAGTATTCCCTTGCCCTGTCACTGACCCAAGACAGATGGATCAAACACACAATTCTGATCCACTGTTGATTGCTACAGTTGTTGCATTTGTTTGTGTATGTGTGCGTGTGTTGTAGTGAGTTTTCTGGCATACTCTTGCCTTTACATTCATAACAGCATCTAAAAAGTTGAGTCTGTTCTGCTTCAGTTGTTAAGGGAATTGTTGAACCCATATCCAGAAAATTACAATGGCACTGTTATACTTGTACTCCCATGCACACGCACGCGCACAAACACACAAACTCACTTTGAATCTGGGGAGGGTTAGAGATGGCAGGAGAGATTCAAAGTAAACAGTAATGTAATACAGTACTGATTTGAATCTCATTTTCTTGCTCAAAGCCGCTGAATTCCTAATTGTGCGTGAAGCTGTCCAGAAGTCATACAGAATTATAATATCCCTGACAGAAAGAGAAACGTGATGCTACACCACCTCTAATTTGATCTGACGAAAGGAGGGAGGAGGGGTGAGGAGGGGGAGAGGGGACTGATGTGTTTGTATTGGAGATGGAAACCACTCATGGTACACACACACACACACACACACACCTCTCTTTCTCTTTCTCTCTTTCTCTTTCTCCCTCTCCCCAATCACTTTCGTTCATTCTCACATTTCCCCTTTTTCTCGGTCTGTCGTTGGCTGGACATGCAGATGGGAGCGATTATCTCATAATAATAAACCGTGGGAGGAACAAGACGAGCGGGAGGAGAGGGAGAAGAAAGAAAGAGGGTCTCTGCGGAGTAGGTCATGGGCCAACACACGTGTCACTCTGGCCCGGCACGGATCAACGCCAACGTTCATTCCCATCATCCTGATGTCTTGGACCTCCATCGGAACGCCGGGAATGGTGTGTGGAACACATAGTCTTTTCCCAGGATATAGAGTTCTATTCCCCCAGCTTGATCTAGCGTCTTTGATCAAATATCAAATATTCATCGATTTTGATTTGCCAATTCGATTTTGGGGTTTGCAGTTTTGCAGGTGCTGTTCAAAGAAGTGTCAACTGAATCTTACAATATACAGCTGTTTTTTCTTCCTCCTTTCACTCTGTTTGTCCCTCTTTCAGCACGGAATCATGTCACACATTTAAACAAGTTCTGATTTCATTCAGACGCTCTGGTAAGAGCAAAATACATGTCCTTCTCTCCTTCCTCCTCTCTCTCCTTCCTCCTCTCTCTCCTTCCTCCTCTCTCCTTCCTTCTCTCTCAGCCAGATGTGTTTCTGTCAGTGTGATTATGGTTTGGCAGTAACTATGTCTCTTACGCTGCCTCCTCTCACTCACACAGTGTGTTTAACATCTGCCCGTGGGCCTGAACCTCTCAGCACCCACTGCAGTCTGTCTGTCAGCCATTACGACACTACCACAGTCGCACAGAAAGCACCCCACCAACCACTCACCCCCTGCAACTGCTCAGCTATGACAGAGACAGGGCAGTAAACAGAGGTACAGTTAAACCATGACCACGACACAGCACTTTGACAGACATGTAGCCACTGAGAGAGAGAAAGAAGGGTTGGGGGACAGAGGAGGAGGAGGAGGGGTCAGGAACAGTGGAGGAGGAGGGGTCAGGAACAGTGGAGGAGGAGGAGGGGTCAAGAACAGTAGAGGAGGAGGGGTCAGGAACAGTGGAGGAGAAGGAGGAGGGGTCAGGAACAGTAGAGGAGGAGGGGTCAGGAACAGTGGAGGAGAAGGAGGAGGGGTCAGGAACAATAGAGGAGGAGGGGTCAGGAACAGTAGAGGAGGAGGGGTCAGGAACAGTAGAGGAGGAGGGGTCAGGAACAGTGGAGGAGGAGGGGTCAGGAACAGTGGAGGAGAAGGAGGAGGGGTCAGGAACAATAGAGGAGGAGGGGTCAGGAACAGTAGAGGAGGAGGGGTCAGGAACAGTAGAGGAGGAGGGGTCAGGAACAGTGGAGGAGGAGGGGTCAGGAACAGTGGAGGAGCAGGAGGAAGGGTCAGGAACAGTAGAGGAGGAGGAGGGGTCAGGAACAGTAGAGGAGGAGGGGTCAGGAACAGTGGAGGATTGGGAGGGGTCAGGAACAGTGGAGGAGGAGGAGGAGGAGGGGTCAGGAACAGTAGAGGAGGAGGAAGCGTCAGGAACAGTAGAGGAGGAGGGGTCAGGAACAGTGGAGGAGGAGGGGTCAGGAACAGTAGAGGAGGAGGGGTCAGGAACAGTAGAGGAGGAGGGGTCATTAACAGTGGAGGAGGAGGAGGGGTCAGGAACAGTGGAGGAGGAGGAGGGGTCAGGAACAGTAGAGGAGGAGGAAGGGTCAGGAACAGTGGAGGAGAAGGAGGAGGGGTCAGGAACAATAGAGGATGAGGGGTCAGGAACAGTAGAGGAGGAGGAGTCAGGAACAGTAGAGGAGGAGGGGTCAGGAACAGTAGAGGAGGAGGAAGGGTCAGGAACAGTAGAGGAGGAGGGGTCAGGAACAGTGGAGGAGGAAGGGTCAGGAACAGTGGAGGAGGAGGGGTCAGGAACAGTAGAGGAGGAGGGGTCAGGAACAGTGGAGGAGGAAGGGTCAGGAACAGTAGAGGAGGAGGAAGGGTCAGGAACAGTAGAGGAGGAGGGGTCAGGAACAGTGGAGGAGGAAGGGTCAGGAACAGTGGAGGAGGAGGGGTCAGGAACAGTAGAGGAGGAGGGGTCAGGAACAGTGGAGGAGGAAGGGTCAGGAACAGTGGAGGAGGAGGGGTCAGGAACAGTAGAGGAGGAGGGGTCAGGAACAGTGGAGGAGGAAGGGTCAGGAACAGTAGAGGAGGAGGAAGGGTCAGGAACAGTAGAGGAGGAGGAGGGGTCAGGAACAGTAGAGGAGGAGGGGTCAGGAACAGTGGAGGAGGAAGGGTCAGGAACAGTAGAGGAGGAGGGGTCAGGAACAGTAGAGGAGGAAGGGTCAGGAACAGTAGAGGAGGAGGAGGGGTCAGGAACAGTAGAGGAGGAGGGGTCAGGAACAGTGGAGGAGGAAGGGTCAGGAACAGTAGAGGAGGAAGGGTCAGGAACAGTAGAGGAGGAGGAAGGGTCAGGAACAGTGGAGGAGGAAGGGTCAGGAACAGTGGAGGAGGAGGGGTCAGGAACAGTAGAGGAGGAGGGGTCAGGAACAGTGGAGGAGGAAGGGTCAGGAACAGTAGAGGAGGAGGAAGGGTCAGGAACAGTAGAGGAGGAGGAGGGGTCAGGAACAGTAGAGGAGGAGGGGTCAGGAACAGTGGAGGAGGAAGGGTCAGGAACAGTAGAGGAGGAGGGGTCAGGAACAGTGGAGGAGGAAGGGTCAGGAACAGTAGAGGAGGAGGAAGGGTCAGGAACAGTAGAGGAGGAGGAGGGGTCAGGAACAGTAGAGGAGGAGGGGTCAGGAACAGTAGAGGAGGAGGAAGGGTCAGGAACAGTAGAGGAGGAGGGGTCAGGAACAGTAGAGGAGGAGGAGGGGTCAGGAACAGTAGAGGAGGAGGGGTCAGGAACAGTAGAGGAGGAGGAAGGGTCAGGAACAGTAGAGGAGGAGGAAGGGTCAGGAACAGTAGAGGAGGAGGGGTCAGGAACAGTAGAGGAGGAGGAGGGGTCAGGAACAGTAGAGGAGGAGGGGTCAGGAACAGTAGAGGAGGAGGGGGATGGGTCAGGAACAGTGGAGGAGGAGGCGGGGTCAGGAACAGTAGAGGAGGTAGAGGAGGAGGTGCCAAGGACAGTGGAGGAGGAGGAGGGATCAGGAATAGTAGAGGAGGAGGAGTCAGGAACAGTAGAGGAGGAGGAGGGGTCAGGAACAGTGGAGGAGGAGGAGGGGTCAGGAACAGTGGAGGAGGAGGAGGGGTCAGGAACAGTAGAGGAGGAGGGGTCAGGAACAGTAGAGGAGGAGAAGGGGTCAGGAACAGTAGAGGAGGAGGAGGAGGGGTCAGGAACAGTAGAGGAGGAGGAGGGGTCAGGAACAGTGGAGGAGGAGGAGGGGTCAGGAACAGTAGAGGAGGAGGAGGGGTCAGGAACAGTGGAGGAGGAGGAGGGGTCAGGAACAGTAGAGGAGGAGGAGGGGTCAGGAACAGTGGAGGAGGAGGAGGGGTCAGGAACAGTAGAGGAGGAGGAGGGGTCAGGAACAGTAGAGGAGGAGGAGGGGTCAGGAACAGTAGAGGAGGAGGAGGAGGGGTCAGGAACAGTAGAGGAGGAGGAGGGGTCAGGAACACTAGAGGAGGAGGGGTCGGGAACAGTGGAGGAGGAGGAGGGGTCAGGAACAGTGGAGGATTAGAAGGGGTCAGGAGTCTTTGTGTGTCCCTGTGCTCATGTAGTCTTTGTGTGTGTGTGCCTGTGCTCATATAGTATGAGTCTTTGTGTGTGTGTGCCGGTGCTCATGTAGTCTGAGTCTTTGTGTGTGTGTGCCTCTGCTCATATTGAATGAGTCTTTCTGTGTGTGTGCATGTGCTCATATAGTATGGGTCTTTGTGTTTGTGCCTGTGCTCATATAGTATGAGTCTTTGTATGTGTGCCTGTGCTCATATAGTATGGGTCTTTGTGTGTGTGCCTGTGCTCATATAGTATGAGTCTCTGTGTGTGTGTGCCTCTGCTCATATTGAATGAGTCTTTCTGTGTGTGTGCATGTGCTCATATAGTATGGGTCTTTGTGTGTGTGCCTGTGCTCATATAGTATGGGTGCCTGTGCTCATGTAGTCTGAGTCTTTGTGTGTGTGCCTGTGCTCATATAGTATGAGTATGTGTGCCGGTGCTCATATAGTATGAGTCTTTGTATGTGTGCCGGTGCTCATATAGTATGAGTCTCTGTGTGTGTGTGCCTGTGCTCATATATTTTGGGTCTTTGTGTGTGTGTGCCTGTGCTCATATAGTATGAGTCTTTGTATGTGTGCCTGTGCTCATATAGTATGGGTCTTTGTGTGTGTGCCTGTGCTCATATAGTATGAGTCTCTGTGTGTGTGTGCCTCTGCTCATATTGAATGAGTCTTTCTGTGTGTGTGCATGTGCTCATATAGTATGAGTCTTTGTGTGTGTGTGCCTGTGCTCATATAGTATGGGTCTTTGTGTTTGTGCCTGTGCCTGTGCTCATATAGTATGGGTCTTTGTGTTTGTGCCTGTGCCTGTGCTCATATAGTATGGGTCTTTGTGTATGTGCCTGTGCTCATATAGTATGGGTCTTTGTGTATGTGCCTGTGCTCATATAGTATGGGTCTTTGTGTTTGTGCCTGTGCCTGTGCTCATATAGTATGGGTCTTTGTGTGTGTGCCTGCGCTCCTGTGTGTAAAGCTATCCTGAAAGGGCCAGTTTTGTCCAGATAATAACTATAAAATGTGACATTTATATTATTTTTATTCTATATAATTGTATCTTAATCGGCTCTCTTAAACCAGTCATGTATAGTCACCACAAGCCATCACAGTAAATCTAGAATGATTACACCCAATATTTCTGTCATGTTTTAACAGGCCTTTTATTTAAATATTCCAGCCTCCTAGAAACCACACCACCAACTTGCCAGTGGCGCCCAGAAACACTTTCCTGCGTCAAGTCAGTCGCCTTCAATATCTCTCTCTGCTTCTTTTCATATATTTCTTTAAATCCTCCCTCTGCGGCGGCAGCGGGTTCCTCAGAGGGTGACATCATCAGTCAACGCCTGAGTGAATCGGTTGCCATGACGCCATGACTGTTTGAAGTTCTGTGGTACTGTAAACTGGGAATGAAAGTGTCTTATTCGATATTCAGTGAGGGGTTCTGCGGGGGAAAAAAGCCAACAGAAGTGAAGCATGTATCATTGCAGACTTTGAAGGGGACTAGGGAAGGCTCGGAAAAAGAATGTTGGTTTCCCGTTCCCGCAGACAGCCGGAACTCCCTTCACTAAGCACATACACATAATAAATAAAGACAAAGCATGCGTAGCGGTTCATGTTGGTCTAGGTTAGACGTTGTTCCTGATATACAGGGTTTCCTTCAGCAGGGGCCTCAGCTCTGATTAAAGAGAAGAAAGATGAGAGACATCTGACATAAACAGGAGCTAATCAACACACACACATACATGTGCACACACACTTAACCACACACCCACGCACACCTCTAAACAAAGTGTGTTTCGATCTCTCTCTCTCTCTCTCTATTTCTCTTGATACATCTCATTGGTCACACTGGTTGAATCAACATTGTTTCCATGTCATTTCAATGAAATGACGTTGAACCAACATGGAAAAGACGTGGAATTGACGTCTGTGCCAAGTGGGGCTGTTCTTCCCTTTCTTCCTTGTTTTCAAACAATGATGTGTGCTAGTTCCTTTGAATGTCATTTTATTTCCTGGTCTAGCCAGGCTATTCCCAAAACCACATCCCTTTTCTCTGATCCACAGAATTCCAAACGTGTTCCTGGCCCAATTAGTCTGAATTGATGATGTTGTGTCATCAGCGGCGGGGAAGTACACAGGGTGTGGTTGCTGGCGTCTCAATCAACTTTCCCCTCAGTTTAAGGGATGCAAACTGTGTGTGACAGCTCTGAATTGATGTCTAAACACACATACAACTCTCCTTATCCCTCCCTCACAAAACATGCTGACACACACCTCAGTTGGAGTGCTGGGTTCTATCACCTAGCAACTTTGCATCTGTATTTGGAGGCAGAAATCATGTGTGACTGCAGGAAACCATTGCTGGAGTAAGGGAAGGAAAAGTTGTGTCTGTTCTAGCCCTGCTGTTTCTCCAACTCTCTGTATTTTGCTTGCTCTCTTCCTCTACCCCCTGGTCTCGGTCTCCTGGTCTCTCGGTCTTTGGTCTCTCGCTCTCTTGGTCTCTCTCGGTCTCCTGGTCTCTCGCTCTCTCGGTCTCTCTCGGTCTCCTGGTCTCTCGGTCTCTCTCGGTCTCTCGGTCTTCGGTCTCTCTCTCTCTCTCTCTCTCTCCTTCCTCTTTTCTGTTGTTCTTTACACCTCATCCCTTCTTTCCTTCATCCTTCCATCCTTCATCCATCCATCCCGCCAACCGTCTGGTGCCCATACACCACTGAGCTGACCTCTAAAAACTCACTGCTGGGCATTAACACACACATACTGCACGCATATATTTACACTTATTAACGAGAGTTGAACTAATAGAATAATTATACGGATGGCTGTCACATAATGTATGTTGACATAGCCGCCATAATTCCAGACGCCTCACTTCCCCTAGCCTACTTTCCACAAAGGAACTGGGCAGGTAATTCCTGTATGGGAGTAACAGTACATGAATGTACAGTGGATGACGGGACAGGCAGTGAACATAACCAACTGAGGCTTTCATGCAATAAGTACCCTCTGAAAACTCCACTCTAACATGGCAGCTCTGAGACCTCCACTCTAACATGGCAGCTCTGAGACCTCCACTCTAACATGGCAGCTCTGAGACCTCCACTCTAACATGGCAGCTCTGAGACCTCCACTCTACCATGGCAGCTCTGAGACCTCCACTCTAACATGGCAGCTCTGAGACCTCCACTCTAACATGGAAGCTCTGAGACCTCCACTCTAACATGGCGGCTCTGAGACCTCCACTCTACCATGGCAGCTCTGAGACCTCCACTCTAACATGGCAACTCTGAAATTGCCACTCTACCATGGCAGCTCTGAGACCTCCACTCTAACATGGCAGCTCTGAGACCTCCACTCTAACATGGCAGCTCTGAGACCTCCACTCTAACATGGCGGCTCTGAGACCTCCACTCTAACATGGCAGCTCTGAGACCTCCACTCTAACATGGCAGCTCTGAGACCTCCACTCTAACATGGCCGCTCTGAGAACTCCACTCTACCATGGCAGCTCTGAGACCTCCACTCTAACATGGCAGCTCTGAGACCTCCACTCTACCATGGCAGCTCTGAGACCTCCACTCTAACATGGCAGCTCTGAGACCTCCACCCTACCATGGCAGCTCTGAGACCTCCACTCTAACATGTTTATGTAACAGAAGGCTGGAGTGGCATAAGGGCAACATTGTCAGAGCGTTAGTATAGATATCACGGGGCTTGATCGGTGGCAGATGCTGTTTGTGTAATCACAGTGGGTCAGACAGGGGTAACCAGGGGCAACAGCAGGGTTCCAGAGCTACGGAACACAGAACAGACCTCTTCAATTTCAGAGCTACAGAACAGACTTCTCCGGTCGTGATCCGAGATTCGACTACGGTTCCTTTCCCTGTCAGAACCCAAGACCTGGAAAGTGTCAGGGTAACACACTCACACAAACATAAACACACACACACACACACACACACACACACACACACACACACACACACACACACACACACACACACACACACACACACACACACACACACACACACACACACACACACACACACCAGGTTGGTGGCACCTTAATTGGGGAGAACGGGCTCTTGGTAATGACTGGAGCAGGAAAGGTGGAATGGTATCAAATACAAGGTTTCCAGGAGCTTGATACCATTCAATTTGCTCCGTTCCGGCCATTATTATGAGCCGTTCTCCCGTCAGCAGCCTCCTGTGATACAAACGCAGGCAATCACGCTTCAAGCAAGAATACACACACACCAGCATGCAGCAAACACACAATGGAATGGAATTATTTCATTATTAACACATGTCTTGGAGTGTTTTCCTCAGATCCAAATTTAAGGTGTCATGAACCAGGAGGATTAATTGTTAAACTTAATAACCATCATTATCTGGAATTATTTCAAATTCTCCTAAATTCTCATCTTTCCAGGACATGTGTTCAGAGAGTTTGACTGCTGAGGAGATCCAGAACACTTTTCCTTCGAAATGTCACCATTATTTTCTGTCTTTTTTCCTGTTCTGTCTTTTTTTCTCCCTCTCTTCCTGGAGCTAATTTCCACAATGATTTCATGGTTGCAGAATGTCCTAATTGCGGAGAGCTGGTCTCTCAAGCTGCGGGGCAGCTTTTGGCTGTGGGGTGGGGGGGTACCAGGATATATATGTGTGTGTGTGTGTGTATGCGTTTGCGTTTGCGCGTGTATGTGTATATGTGTATGCGTTTGCGTGTGTGTGTGTGTATATGTGTGTGTATATGTGTATGTGTATGCGTTTGCGCGTGTGTGTGTGTATATGTGTATGCGTTTGCAAGCGCGCGCACGTGTGTGTGTGTGTGTAGAGATTTGGGGTGGGTCAGGGACTTTTAGGACTGGGGTCACCTGTCAGTTTGATAGACGTCTAGTGGACCTGTGTGCCCCTGTACCCCTAACCCCCTTTCCAACCCACCCCTCCTCCTCCCTACTCACTCTGTCTGACAGTTAAACCCAGGTGGGGGACGTAGGTGTGTGTGCGAGTGTCTGAGTGTGTGTCTGGGCAGTAAATATATAGAACAGGGGTCTACTCAAAGAACAGGGGTCTACCCCCCCCCCCCCCCCCCCCAAAAGGCCAAAATAACACTTAACTCTGCTCGCGCTGTTTCACTCAATCACTGTATAGTCTGAACACAGCACACAACAAACACAGGAAATGCTCTGATGAACACATAAAGACACATTCAGGGCCAGAAATTAGCACCAGTACTCTAATACTATTCCACTTATATTTTCAACTGTTATTCGGGGCCCAAGATAATCACGTAATGCTTATGGGGGAGTTCAGTGTCCTGATGATTAGAACCATGTGGACAAATACATTCTCAACATATCAACTTCAATTTACAGCTATTGTACTTGCAAGACAATAGTTTGCATTCATTCCAGTTCATCCTAGATTATACTGTTGCCTGTGTTTTAATTATGTGTGGGTGTGTGTGTGTGTGGTGTTTGTGTGTGCACATGTGTGTGTGCTTATGTGTGTGTGTGTGTGTGTGTGCGTGTGTGTGTGCTTGTGTGTGTGCGTGTGTGCATGTGTGTGTGTGTGGTGTGTGTGTGTGTGCTACACACCATTATTTACACACACACTATTTCTAATTTCACACTTCGCACACTTTCTGTCATCTCCTGAAAATAGAGAAATGAAAAACTCAAGGGAGAGGTTGATGAAAATGAAATAGAAAAATGAAAAGAAGAGAGAGAACGAGGGAATGATAGAGCGCTGCCAATGGTTTACCCTCAGACGGAAACCAATCGCAATACAAACTGCAGGGCCTGAGTCAGCAAACTGCATCATAACCATTTCACACAATTGAATTGAATAACGAGTTGATAAGACTAACCTGATTAGTGACATGGTCAAAACATATTGATGCAACGGTAGCTAAGATGGGGAGAGGTTTGTCCATGATAAACCTCTGTTCTGTTTTCTAAGATGGGGAGAGGTTTGTCCATGATAAACCTCTGTTCTGTTATCTAAGATGGGGAGAGGTCTGTCCATGATAAACCTCTGTTCTGTTATCTAAGATGGGGAGAGGTCTGTCCATGATAAACCTCTGTTCTGCTTTCTATGATGGGGAGAGGTCTGTCCATGATTAAACTCTGCTCTGCTTTCTAAGACGGGAGAGGTCTGTCCATGATAAAACTCTGCTCTGCTTTCTAAGATGGGGAGAGGTTTGTCCATGATAAACCTCTGCTCTGCTTTCTAAGATGGGGAGAGGTCTGTCCATGATAAAACTCTGCTCTGCTTTCTAAGATGGGGAGAGGTCTGTCCATGATAAAACTCTGCTCTGCTTTCTAAGATGGGAAGAGGTTTGTCCATGATAAAACTCTGCTCTGCTTTCTAAGATGGGGAGAGGTTTGTCCATGATAAAACTCTGCTCTGCTTTCTAAGACAGGGAGAGGTTTGTCCATGATACAACTGTGCTCCGCTTTCTAAGATGGGAAGAGGTTTGTCCATGATAAAACTCTGCTCTGCTTTCTAAGATGGGAAGAGGTTTGTCCATGATAAAACTCTGCTCTGCTTTCTAAGATGGGGAGAGGTTTGTCCATGATAAAACTCTGCTCTGCTTTCTAAGACGGGGAGAGGTTTGTCCATGATACAACTCTGCTCCGCTTTCTAAGATGGGGAGAGGTCTGTCCATGATAAACCTCTGCTCTGCTTTCTAAGATGGGGAGAGGTTTGTCCATGATAAAACTCTGCTCTGCTTTCTAAGATGGGGAGAGGTTTGTCCATGATAAACCTCTGCTCTGCTTTCTAAGATGGGGAGAGGTCTGTCCATGATAAAACTCTGCTCTGCTTTCTAAGATGGGGAGAGGTCTGTCCATGATAAAACTCTGCTCTCCTTTCTAAGATGGGGAGAGGTCTGTCCATGATAAAACTCTGCTCTGCTTTCTAAGACGGGAGAGGTCTGTCCATGATAAAACTCTGCTCTGCTTTCTAAGATGGGGAGAGGTCTATCCATGATAAAACTCTGCTCTGCTTTCTAAGATGGGGAGAGGTTTGTCCATGATAAACCTCTGCTCTGCTTTCTAAGATGGGGAGAGGTTTGTCCATGATAAAACTCTGCTCTGCTTTCTAAGATGGGGAGAGGTTTGTCCATGATAAACCTCTGCTCTGCTTTCTAAGATGGGGAGAGGTTTGTCCATGATAAAACTCTGCTCTGCTTTCTAAGATGGGGAGAGGTCTGTCCATGATAAAACTCTGCTCTGCTTTCTAAGACAGGGAGAGGTTTGTCCATGATAAACCTCTGCTCTGCTTTCTAAGATGGGGAGAGGTTTGTCCATGATAAAACTCTGCTCTGCTTTCTAAGATGGGGAGAGGTCTGTCCATGATAAAACTCTGCTCTGCTTTCTAAGACAGGGAGAGGTTTGTCCATGATAAACCTCTGCTCTGCTTTCTAAGATGGGGAGAGGTCTGTCCATGATAAAACTCTGCTCTGCTTTCTAAGACGGGGAGAGGTCTATCCATGATAAAACTCTGCTCTGCTTTCTAAGACGGGGAGAGGTCTGTCCACGATAAAACTCTGCTCTGCTTTCTAAGACGGGAGAGGTCTGTCCATTATTAAGTTCTGCTCTGCTTTCTTGACCTACAGACTTCAGTTTTATCCCACCTGGACTACTGACCAGTTATATGGTTTAGTGCTGCAAAGAAAGACATAGGCACATTACAGTTGGCCCAGACAGAAAATCACAGCTGGCCCTTAGATGTACACTAATGGCCAATATCAATAACATGCATGTCAATCTCTCCTGGCTCAAAGTAGAGGAGAGATTGACTGCATCACCACTTTCCTTTGTGAGGGGTTTTGAAAGCACTGATATGTCTGTTCAAACAGCTAACACACAACTCAGACACCCATACATACCCCACAAGACATACCACCAGGGGTCTCGTCACAGTCCCAAGTCCAGAACAGACTATTGGGGAAAAGCCCAGTACTACATAGAGCTATGACTACATGGAACTCTTCCACAAGAAGTAACTCAAGCGAGCAGTTAAACAACACCTCACGGCACAAGGCAGACTGTGAAGAGACACACACACACACAATATAGTGTAGTAATGTATTGTATGATGTAAGGTTCACTCACTGCTCTAGACTGTAGTGAAATACAGGTACATTCAAGAGGGCTATTAAACCCATGTCTAAACCTAGTTTTCTTTAACCAATGTCATTGTGAATCATGTTCTCTACAATAGTACAACCCTAATGTGTCTGTTGATTAAATGACAACGTTAGTTTGTGGTGACCGTTGCTAGTTTAGACCAGTTCTTGGTTGTATGTCCATATTTCAGTGTTGGGAGGTGGTAACATTAGGTGATATTTCCACATTCTGGACCAATCAAAATCAACTTGATACCCTCGTCATTTTCATCTCTAGATCCGTGGCTTTCTATTCCTCTTACCTGGTCAATTCATGTTGCAAGGGGTTGTTTCTATGGCAGTTTATAGGGGAAGAGTCAGAAATACACCATGAAAACTGGACCAGATCAGGCCATACATAGAAACGGACAAACTAGACACACAACATAGAATGCCCACCCAGCTCACGTCCTGACCAACACTAAAACAAGGAAAACATAAAATAACTATGGTCCGAACGTGACAATATATATATATATATATAGGCTCAATTTAGTTTTGTATTCCGCAGATTTCATTTATAAAAGCAAATGTTATCACACACGAACCTGCAACCACTAGCTAGCTTGTCAGTTGACATTTGAAGTTAGCACAATTCTGCCCACGGAAAAGTGACATAGTTCTATTGAGAAGCGACCATATTTTGACAATGGTTTTAAGGACATCCTATTCACTCTAATCACGCAACATTCTCAGAGTAAATGGTCTGTAACCTTCTTGCCATTTGTGCCCTTTGAGCTCTTGTCTCTGCCCAATAATGTTTGTACCATGTTTTGTGCTGCTGCCATGTTGTGTTGCTACCATGGTGTTTAAGTTGTTTTGCTGCCATGCTATGTTGTTGTCTTAGGTCTCTATTTTTGTAGTGTTGTGTTGTCTCTCTTGTCGTGATGTGTGTCTTGTCCTATATTTTTCAGTAATTTATTTTTATTTTTAATCCCAGCCCAGTCCCCGCAGTAGGCCTCTTGGCTTTTTGTAGGCCGGCTGCCTTTTGGTGTCTATCTGTCTGTCTGTCTGTCTGTCTGTTTGTCTGTCTGTCTGTCTGTCTGTCTGTCTGTCTGTCTGTCTGTCTGTCTGTCTGTCTGTCTGTCTGTCTGTCTGTCTGTCTGTCTGTCTGTCTGTCTGTCTGTCTGTCTGTCTGTCTGTCTGTCCCTCTGTCTGTCTCTCTGTCTGTCTCTCTGCTTTTTCCCTACCATTCTATTAACTTTGGTGAATTCACGGTGTGTTTGGCTAGCTGCTGTCACAGTGCTGCTACAGGGGCCAGCTGTGGGGGTCCTTCAGTGAGGGGCTGTCCATGTGTCTGTCTGACAGGACCGGGGCTGGGTTTACACTGTCCTGAATGCCCAGCCGTCGCTCCTAATTACCGTCCCATCACAGAGCCGGGGAACTGCAGGGGAACTGGAGAGAACCAGAGGTCTGGAAGTCATTACTCTGTGAGTTGAGTGAGTACCCCGTCTCCACCTCTATCCCCTAGCTCGCCCCCCTCTGGCTTTAATCACTCACAGCTGAGGAGGGCTGGGGGATGGAGGTTTCAAGGGGGGCTCAATCAGTAACAAGTGCGATTGATTCTACTCAGCCCCACCCCTCTCTTTGTATAAGGAACCCTAATACTCATGCACGCGCAGACACACACCCATGGGGAGCTGCCATGTTTCTGGAGAGGAAACTATCTCTCACAGCAACGGGAAATGAAGAGGCAAACACACACAGGCTGCTCTGTATCACCAACCCTCTCTCTCTCTCTCTCTCTCTCTCACACACACACACACACACACACACACACACACACACACACACACACACACACACACACACACACACACACACACACACACATACACACACACACACACACACACACACACACACACACACACACACACACACACACACACACACACACCCCTAGGCCCTAGGCTGGTCCTTGGAGTCTGCTGGGCATGCTTGTTTTTGTCAGCCCTCTGTTGTCACGAGACCCTGACAGATGGGACGTAGGGGAAAGAGTGTGTGTATGTGTGTATGTTAGAGGGTCGACACTTAGTGCTTCTGATGCATCAACCGCAGCTACCCATGATGCCTGCCGGGCGGGCGAGGGCTGACGGGGAAAAGGAGAGGCACAGAAAACACAGCCCCTCATCAAACAGCCTCTAATCAGCAGAGCACACACGCACACACTCACAATTACACCTACACCCAAATACACCCATCAGGAGACACACATATTCTCTGTCTCTGTAAGGGCTGACGTTGGACAGGAGACGCAGGTACGGGGAGTCAGACATTTATTCAGAAACAGACAGAGAAGAAGACAGGAACAGCATCAGCACACGGGTAACAGTACATATGACGAACAATGCAGTAGCGGGGAACAGAGCTGGGGATCTGACTAATATAGGGGAGGTAATACACAGGTGATTGAATGAGTCCAGTATCGCTGAAGCGCGTGATGAGGGAAGGCAGGAGTGCGTAATGCAGGGCAGCCTGGCTCCCTCGAGCGCCAGGGGGGAAGAGCGGGAGCAGGCGTGACAGGCTCTTACATCTCTGTCCCTATCTCTCTCTCTGCACCTGAGTTGTGTGTCTAATTCAACAAGATCTGATATTTTCACTTCGAAATTTGACCTATTATTGATGAACAGTGTGTGTGTGTATTTTTTACGCATTCATTCCGAGTGTTTACAGGGTTAATTCCGAGTGGTTACAGAGTTTAAACAGAAACCACTCAAAGGTTTAACTTTAAGTATGTGGGTAAGGTTAGGGCTATGGTTTAGGGAAGGCTTAAAACATCAAGTATTATCAAGTTTTCCCCCGGCTTGCCAGGGCATTGTGAACTGCTGTGGTGCAGTGGTTAGAGTAGCATGTTTTGGTCTGAGAAGCGAGTTTATCCTTCGAGCATCATAAGTTTGTGCCAGTGCTGGGCAATATTTTTTTTATTTCATTTGTGAGCGCCAAGAAAGGCACATATTGACATTCTCAGGACCTTTTTAAAGGTCTAGTGATGAGTCTGGTCTAATCTCCATGTCTCTCTCTCTGCGCCTGAGTGTGTCTAATCCAGCCAGGTCACGTGATAAAAGTCAGTTTTCGACGTCCATCCATATCTGAGGATGTCCGGAGATTAAGTGGAAACTGGCCACTAGGGGCAACATTGAGCGCTGTACTATCAAGTAAGTTTTGGTTTTGCTAGGGCTTTGTGGACGGGAATGACGGATGGGCATCTGCCTCTGACTTAAGCATTTACCTCAAATGGTTGCATCTTTGAATACAGTGATAGAAAGTTGTTTTGATGTTGTTGTTTTTAAGCCCATCCCAAACCTTAACCCTTATCTTAACCATTCGAATGCATAACATTACATTTGGAGTTAATGCTTAAACTTATCCCTAACCTTAAAAATGTCAAGTTAACACCTAAAACCTAACCTTAAAAATGTCAAGTTAACACCTAAAACCTAACCTTAAAAATGTCAAGTTAACACCTAAAACCTAACCTTAAACACTTTGAATTTTGACGTTTGGAACAACTTCGAAATTTGACATTTGAAAAACATCTAATTCTGAGGTGAGACTGTGAGAGCTGGTAGGTCTAATCTCTATGTCTCCCTCTCTGCACCTGAGTTGTGTGTCTAAAGATTAAAGACTAAATCCTGTATGAGAGAACAAGGTCAGCTGAAGTTGTCATCCATCAACAGACAAACTGTTTCCTTCAGCGTCAGCAGTGTGTGTGTGTGCATGCGTGTGCGTTTGCGACCAGGGATCTCTCCTGTGCTCTCTGACAGTCTATAAACTGTGACCATCTCTCCTGCACTCTCTGACAGTCTATAAACTCTGAACATGGATCTCTCCAGTCCTCTTTGACAGTCTATAAACAGTGCCCAGGGATCTCTCCTGTCCTTTTTGACAGTCTATAAACAGTGCCCAGGGATCTCTCCTGTCCTCTTTGACAGTCTATAAACTGTGAACATGGATCTCTCCAGTCCTCTTTGACAGTCTATAAACTATGAACATGGATCTCTCCTGTCCTCTTTGACAGTCTATAAACAGTGCCCAGGGATCTCTCCTGTCCTCTTTGACAGTCTATAAACAGTGCCCAGGGATCTCTCCTGTCCTCTTTGACAGTCTATAAACTGTGAACATGGATATCTCCAGTCCTCTTTGACAGTCTATAAACAGTGCCCAGGGATCTCTCCTGCACTCTCTGACAGTCTATAAACTGTGCCCAGGGCTCTCTCCAGTCCACTTTGACAGTCTATAAACAGTGCCCAGGGATCTCTCCAGTCCTCTTCGACAGTCTATAAACAATGCCCAGGGATCTCTCCAGTCCTCTTTGACAGTCTATAAACAGTGCCCAGGGATCTCTCCAGTCCTATTTGACAGTCTATAAACAGTGCCCAGGGATCTCTCCAGTCCTCTTTGACAGTCTATAAACAATGCCCAGGGATCTCTCCAGGCCTCTTTGACAGTCTATAAACAGTGCCCAGGGATCTCTCCAGTCCACTTTGACAGTCTATAAACTGTGACCATCTCTCCTGTCCTCTCCAGCAGTCTATAAATTGTGACCATCTCTACTGTCTTCTCCGACAGTCTATAAACTGTGACCATCTCGACTGTCCTCTCCGACAGTCTATAAACTGTGACCATCTCTACTGTCCTCTCCGACAGTCTATAAACTGTGACCATCTCTCCTGTCCTCTCCAGCAGTCTATAAATTGTGACCATCTCTACTGTCTTCTCCGACAGTCTATAAACTGTGACCATCTCGACTGTCCTCTCCGACAGTCTATAAACTGTGACCATCTCTACTGTCTTCTCCGACAGTCTATAAACTGTGACCATCTCGACTGTCCTCTCCGACAGTCTATAAACTGTGACCATCTCTACTGTCCTCTCTGGTTCACAGGTCACACTACTGTCATCTGTAAACCTCACCCAGGAAAATAGAAACAGAAAGAGGAGAAAAGGAAGAGCAAGTAGCTCATAGAAAGAAAGACAATTGAAAGAGAAGAAGTGAGATAAAGGCGCAGAGAAAGAGAGAGAGAAAGAGTTAAGGGAAATAAATAGTTGTGTGTTTTTGAGATCCAATGAATGTAATGTTTTGAGTTTGAGAAATAAAATATATCCTCACACATAGCCCATGTCCCTCTCTGTGCTGAGAGCCCTATTAATGGAAGTCAAGACGCAAACTCACAGGCCTCAGCAATGATGGGAGTCATGTCGATATTACAAAGATCTCATTAGCTTCATTTCCACATTTAGGCTATAAACCTGGGATTAATAGTGTTTTGGGGATTGGCCCTCATTTCTAAACAAAATATCTCTCTCTCTCCAGTCAGACCTCCTCTCTGGCATGTGACTCAGTGTTGAGGACCAACTAGCCAATTAATGGAGAATATGAGTGTTTTAACAAGCCTGTGGGGAATTATGGCGCCTGATTCCGACACCCACTACCTACCCATCAGCCCTGCCCCAGCCCCCATATACACCCTCCTATCAATCACCCCTCATCGCCTCCTCCCCACCTCCAGACAGCACCAAATATCTTAATGACAGGTTAGTCACAGCTGGGACATAGGATAGGGAGTGCAAAGGATTCTGGGTCATCTCTTGTGCTGAGAAAGATGGAATGAATCAAAGTGAGATGTTGGTGAGTGAGAGTGTAGGATTAAGACAGAGGTCTAAAGAGAAGAAAAATAGAGAGATATATGGAGAGAGAGATAGATGGAGAGAGAGATAGATGGAGAGAGAGATATATGGAGAGAGAGCTGGAGAGAGGTAGAGAGAGATAGATGTAGAGAGAGAGAGATGGAGAGAGAGATAGATGGAGAGAGAGATAGCTGGAGAGAGAGATAGATGGAGAGAGAGATAGATGGAGAGAGAAAAGGGCAACCAGTGAAGAACAAACACCATTGTAAATACAACCCATATTTATGCTTATTTATTTTATCTCGTGTCCTTTAACCATTTGTACATTGTTAAAACACTGTATATATATAATATGACATTTGTAATGTCTTTATTGTTTTGAAACTTCTGTATGTGTGATGTTTACTGTTGATTTTTATTGTTTATTTCACTTTATATATTCACTTTATATATTATCTACCTCACTTGCTTTGGCAGTGTTAACACATGTTTCCCATGCCAATAAAGCCCTTGAATTGAATTGAATTGAATTGAGAGAGATAGATGGAGAGAGAGAGAGAGATAGATGGAGAGAGAGATAGATGGAGAGAGAGAGAGAAACCTTAGAAAAACTTGACAAAGTACAGGTTCAGTGAGCACAGCTTTGCCATTGAGAAGGGTAGACACAGGAAAACCTGGCTCCCTGTAGAGGAAAGGCTGTGCAACCACTGCACAACAGCAGAACCTGAGACGGAGCTGCATTTCCTGACAAAATGTCAAAAATATAAAACAATTAGAGAGTGTCATTTCTCCAATTTTGAAACCCTTATTCAAGGTTCCAAAGACCTCTCTGATGAGAGTAGGCCACCTGTCCTGTTGGGGGGAGGACGCAGAGAGCTGTGGGTTGGCAGCGCACTACATTGCTGCCTGCCATAAGATGAGGGACAGTGTCTGACAGACCAATCAACCTGCACATGTCCTCTACTGTATGCTTATTGTTATTGTTCATTGTATGGTTATTTTAACACTTGGTTACTGTTGTTACTGTTGTCCCGTTGACAATTTTGATTCTTATTTGTATTTTTTATATTGTAAATATCCAAAATAAGCTTTGGCAATATGTACATTGTTACGTCATCAATTGAATTGAGAGAGAGAAAGAGGGAGAATGAGAGAGAGAGAATAAGCGAGGGAAAACCTATTGGAGTTTTCCCTCGGTCTGTTCGTGCTCCTAGCTTGGTAAAGCATGGTTGGCCTGAGTACCATAATAAACTGTGAGACTGAATCATTCGACGGCACTGATTTGTTTAGCCAAACGCAGGCCTCAAGTTTATTTGTCTCCGTAGCGTTCAATCACACTCTGGGAGAGGATTGACTTTAGTCAAACATGTAAGTAAAGGAACTCAAACCAACTCCTTCCCCCATTGTATGAATAGGTTCGTAGATACAGTATGACTATGTTGTAATGGTTGACATAGGCAGACGGGATGAAAGCTAGCTGTGTGGGAGGCTGGACGGGAGCGCAATAATATCCGACAGAGGGTTGTAAAATGGCCCTTGTGCCGTGAGTTTGGCATCCCTGCTATAGCTCCACTTACACCTATTCTGCCCTAACTCCTTACACACTGTCTGCATTCCAAATGGTCCTATGAACCATGGTCCAAAGTAACGCACTAGAAAGGGCATAGGGTGCCATTTGGTATGCAATCGTTGTTATTTGCTGCTAACTAAAGTAGTCTCAGAACCTTTCAGTGCCACCATAGCAACCATCAAAATTCCAAATCTCACACCAAGTTTGCTGACCGCTGCAATGTACTGTACTTTATGACATTCCATGTCTCTGCTTAGAACTAGCAGAGAGAGAGAACCCTTTAGAATGTAGATCCTTATGGATGACTTTGTCTTTTTTTAGCACAATTTCAATGATACAGAGACCGAAATATCGTATTCATGCCAATGTTATCCTCAATGTCATAGAGGATCTCCAGGCAGTCCACTCCTAATACCCTGTGACAGAGCCCCCGCTGCCAGGACCCCAGGATCTGTCTGAATGTTTCTGTTTCGGGAAGTCAGATAGACAGCCTTGCAGCAGGGGTCCTCTGTCTGTGTCAGCGATCAGATCTTCTGGGTTACTATGTATATGTGTGTGTGACAGCAATGTTCCAGGTGATTGTTGACAGTAAATCTGCTGATGGCCCGTTGAGAGAGAGGAAATTATGAACGTATTGGAGATCTGAATGTGGGCATGTGTGTGTGGTCTTGTTCTTCTATTCTTGTCGGGACCTGAAATCCCAAAAGTCCCCACGAGGACAAAGGCCATTTTAGGGTTAGGGGTTAGGTTTATGTGTTAGGGTCAAGTTTAGGGTTAGGCTTTGGGGTTAGGTTTAGGTGTTAGGGTTAGGTTTAGGGTTAGGTGTTAGGGTTAGGTGTTAGGTGGTAGGATTAGTTTTAGGGTTAGGCTTTGGGGTTAGGTTTAGGTGGTAGGGTTAAGTTTAGGGTTAGGCTTTGGGGTTAGGTTTAGGTGTTAGGGTTAGGGTTAGGTGTTAGGGTTTAGGATTAGGTTCGGGGTTAAGGTTAAGGTTAGGGTTAAGGTTAGGGTAATGGTTAGGGTTAGGGAAAATAGGGTTAGTGTTTTGAGTGGAAATACATTTTAGGTCCCCACGAGGATAGAAAATCGGTGTGTGTGTGTGTGTGTGTGTGTATGTGTGAATGACTGGTCTAACACGAGGTTTCAGCACCCCTGGTCCCACAGCTGTGAGGTGTTGAGTGACACAGTGAGTAACTCACACTGTCTCTGCTGCTGTGACTACAGAGCTTAACAATCTGTGGACTGTGGTCTCACGTTACTCCTCTTGGGATGGTGTGTGTGTGCGTGCGTTCATGTGCATCACTGTGTGTGTGTGTGTCTGGGGACTGGACTGGGCTAGTCGACAGGAGAAGAGATGATGACATATTTTGAAATCTGATTTTGATCCAGTCATTTAAATGTACATGCTACAGTCACACAGTTATATGGTTACACAGTTACACAGTCACACAGTTACACAGGCACACAGTTACACAGTTAAACAGTTACACAGTTACACAGTTACACAGTTACACAGTCATACAGTTACACAGTTAAACAGTTACACAGTTACACAGTCATACAGTTACACAGTTACACAGTTACACAGTTACACAGTTACACAGTCATACAGTTACACAGTTAAACAGTTACACAGTTACACAGTTACACAGTTACACAGTCATACAGTTACACAGTTATACAGTTACACAGTTACACAGTTACACAGTTACACAGTCATACAGTTACACAGTTACACAGTTACACAGTTACACAGTTACACAGTTACACAGTTACACAGTCATACAGTTACACAGTTATACAGTTACACAGTTACACAGTTACACAGTCATACAGTTACACAGTTATACAGTTACACAGTTACACAGTTACACAGTCATACAGTTACACAGTTATACAGTTACACAGTTACACAGTTACACAGTCATACAGTTACACAGTTAAACAGTTACACAGTTACACAGTCACACAGTTACACAGTCACACAGTTACACAGTTACACAGTCACACAGTTACACAGTCACACAGTTACACAGTTACACAGTTACACAGTTACACAGTCACACAGTTACACAGGCACACAGTTACACAGTTACACAGTTACACAGTCATACAGTTACACAGTTAAACAGTTACACAGTTACACAGTTACACAGTCACACAGTTACACAGTCACACAGTTACACAGTCACACAGTTACACAGTTACACAGTCACACAGTTACACAGTCACACAGTTACACAGTTAAACAGTTACACAGATACACAGTTACACAGTCACACAGTTACACAGTTACACAGTCACACAGTTACACAGTCACACAGTTACACAGTTACACAGTCACACAGTTACATAGTCACACAGTTACACAGTCGCACAGTCACACAGTTACACAGTTACACAGTTACATAGTCACACAGTTACACAGTAACACACACAGTCACACAGTTACACAGTCACACAGTCACACAGTTATACAGTTGCACAGTTATACAGTTACACAGTCACACAGTCACACAGTCACACAGTTCCATATACAGGCACACAGTCACACAGTCACACATTTACACAGTCACACAGTCACACAGTTATACAGTTACACAGTTACACAGTCACACAGTCACACAGTTATACAGTCACACATTTACACAGTCACACAGTCACACAGTCACACAGCTATACAGTTACACAGTTGCACAGTTACACAGTTACACAGTTACACAGTCACACATTTACACAGTCACACAGTTATATGGTTACACAGTTGCACAGTTACACAGTTACACAGTTACACAGATACACAGTCACACATTTACACAGTCACACAGTTATACAGTTATACAGTTGCACAGTTACACAGTTACACAGTTACACAGTCACACAGTTCCATATACAGTCACACAGTCACACAGTTATACAGTCACACAGTCACACAGTTATACAGTTATACAGTCACACAGTTGCACAGTCACACAGTTATACAGTTATACAGTCACACAGTTACACAGTCACACAGTTATACAGTTACACAGTCACACAGTTATACAGTTATACAGTTACACAGTCACACAGTTATACAGTCACACAGTCACACAGTTATACAGTCACACAGTTACACAGTTATACAGTCACACAGTCACACAGTTATACAGTCACACAGTCACACAGTTATACAGTCACACAGTCACACAGTTATACAGTCACACAGTCACACAGTTATACAGTCACACAGTCACACAGTTATACAGTCACACAGTCACACAGTTATACAGTCACACAGTTACACACACAGGCACACAGTTATACAGTTACACAGTCACACATTTACACAGTCACACAGTTATACAGTTGCACAGTTACACAGTTACACAGTCACACAGTCACACAGTTCCATATACAGTCACACAGTCACACAGTTATACAGTTACACAGTCACACAGTTATACAGTCACACAGTTATACAGTCACACATTTATACAGTCACCCAGTTACACAGTCACACAGTTCCATATACAGTCCCCAGTCACATAGTTACACAGCCACACATGCAGACTCAATCTTTTTTGGGGGAAACACATGTGGCCATACATTTTTCAGCAATCAAGCTCGCACTACAGTTTGAGTGATTACTCAAAATTGGACATTTAAGAATTCCAGGATCCCAATCTCTTCCAGGAATTGGGTTGAATATCTAAGAGAACGATAACGCTGTCTCCCCGTGATCACAAACTCCACACAGGTCAGGTCTGGAGCAACAGTATGAATCTCTCCTCCTCCCATCACCTCCATTCTCTCTCCCAGCACTACACTTTCCCTTTTTCAGATTCTTCACCCTCCCCTTTTCAACTCTCTCCCTCCATATCCTCCTTTCTTCTGTCTTATCTTCATCTCTTCTATTTGGCCTTCCTTCCATATTATTTTTCTCTTCACCCTCTCTTTTAGTCTCTCTTCCCAGCATCCTCCTCCCCTTTGCTCTCAATTCCATCTCAAATGGCACCCAATTCCCTGCATATTCCCTATATAGTGGACCCTGTTCAAAAGTAGTGCAGTATACAATGAATAGGGTGCCATTTAAGACTCATAATGGTGATGTCTTGAGCAACACTTGGTCAGATTCATGTTCCCTGGTAACTCATAATGGTGATGGCTTGAGCAACACTTGGTCAGATTCATGTTCCCTGGTAACTCATAATGGTGATGTCTTGAGCAACACTTGGTCAGATTCATGTTCCCTGGTAACTCATAATGGTGATGGCTTGAGCAACACTTGGTCAGATTCATGTTCCCTGGTAACTCATAATGGTGATGTCTTGAGCAACACTTGATCAGATTCATGTTCCCTGGTAACTCATAATGGTGATGTCTTGAGGAACACTTGGTCAGATTCATGTTCCCTGGTAACTCATAATGGTGATGTCTTGAGCAACACTTGGTCAGATTCATGTTCCCTGGTAACTCATAATGGTGATGTCTTGAGCAACACTTGGTCAGATTCATGTTCCCTGGTAACTCATAATGGTGATGTCTTGAGCAAGACTTGGTCAGATTCATGTTCCCTGGTAACTCATAATGGTGATGTCTTGAGCAACACTTGGTCAGATTCATGTTCCCTGGTAACTCATAATGGTGATATCTTGAGCAACACTTGGTCAGATTCATGTTCCCTGGTAATTCATAATGGGGATGTCTTGAGCAACACTTGGTCAGATTCATGTTCCCTAGTAACTCATAATGGTAATGTCTTGAGCAACACTTGGTCAGATTCATGTTCCCTGGTAACTCATAATGGTGATGTCTTGAGCAACACTTGGTCAGATTCATGTTCCCTGGTAACTCATAATGGTGATGTCTTGAGCAACACTTGGTCAGATTCATGTTCCCTGGTAACTCATAATGGTGATGTCTTGAGCAACACTTGGTCAGATTCATGTTCCCTGGTAACTCATAATGGTGATGTCTTGAGCAAGACTTGGTCAGATTCATGTTCCCTGGTAACTCATAATGGTGATGTCTTGAGCAAGACTTGGTCAGATTCATGTTCCCTGGTACCTCATAATGGTGATGTCTTGAGCAAGACTTGGTCAGATTCATGTTCCCTGGTACCTCATAATGGTGATGTCTTGAGCAACACTTGGTCAGATTCATGTTCCCTGGTAACTCATAATGGTGATGTCTTGAGCAACACTTGGTCAGATTCATGTTCCCTGGTAACTCATAATGGTGATGTCTTGAGCAACACTTGGTCAGATTCATGTTCCCTGGTAACTCATAATGGTGATGTCTTGAGCAAGACTTGATCAGATTCATGTTCCCTGGTAACTCATAATGGTGATGTCTTGAGCAAGACTTGGTCAGATTCATGTTCCCTGGTAACTCATAATGGTGATGTCTTGAGCAACACTTGGTCAGATTCATGTTCCCTGGTAACTCATAATGGTGATGTCTTGAGCAAGACTTGGTCAGATTCATGTTCCCTGGTAACTCATAATGGTGATGTCTTGAGCAAGACTTGGTCAGATTCATGTTCCCTGGTAACTCATAATGGTGATGTCTTGAGCAACACTTGGTCAGATTCATGTTCCCTGGTACCTCATAATGGTGATGTCTTGAGCAACACTTGGTCAGATTCATGTTCCCTGGTAACTCATAATGGTGATGTCTTGAGCAACACTTGGTCAGATTCATGTTCCCTGGTAACTCATAATGGTGATGTCTTGAGCAACACTTGGTCAGATTCATGTTCCCTGGTAACTCATAATGGTGATGTCTTGAGCAACACTTGGTCAGATTCATGTTCCCTGGTAACTCATAATGGTGATGTCTTGAGCAAGACTTGATCAGATTCATGTTCCCTGGTAACTCATAATGGTGATGTCTTGAGCAAGACTTGGTCAGATTCATGTTCCCTGGTAACTCATAATGGTGATGTCTTGAGCAACACTTGGTCAGATTCATGTTCCCTGGTAACTCATAATGGTGATGTCTTGAGCAACACTTGGTCAGATTCATGTTCCCTGGTAACTCATAATGGTGATGTCTTGAGCAAGACTTGGTCAGATTCATGTTCCCTGGTAACTCATAATGGTGATGTCTTGAGCAACACTTGGTCAGATTCATGTTCCCTGGTAACTCATAATGGTGATGTCTTGAGCAACACTTGGTCAGATTCATGTTCCTTGGTAACTCATAATGGTGATGTCTTGAGCAAGACTTGGTCAGATTCATGTCCCCTGGTATGTGTGATCTAAACCCCATGATGGTCTCCCTCAGGTGAGTTAAGGCAGACAGTGTGAACCAGGTCCCTCTGTGAGAGCAGAGTGGTAACTCATTAGTTGGATGAGATGGCCAGACTAAACCTCTGAGTAGAGGACGGTGTAATAATCATACAGATTGATATTTATAGACTGTTTGTCACGACTTCCGCCGAAGTAGGTCCCTCTCCCTGTTCGGGCGGCATTCCGCGGTCGACGTCACCGGCCTTCTAGCCATCGCCGATCCACCTTTCATTTTCCATTGGTTTTGTCTTTTCTTCCCTCACACCTGGTTTCAATCCCATCAATTACATGTTGTGTATTTCACCCTCTGTTTCCCCCATGTCCTTGTCCAGAATTGTTTCTTGTAGTGCTTGTGTACGTTATGCTAGTGGATACCGGGTTTTGTTTGACCCATTCATTTATTGTTCTGTTTACGGTGGTTTTATGTTTATTAAACGACACCATTGTAAATCAGTTTTCACTCTCCATCTTTTTTGTTTTTTTTGACAGCATGTATGTGTGTGCATACTTGTGTGTGTTGGTGATAATGTGTGTGCATACTTGTGTGTGTTGGTGATAATGTGTGTGCATACTTGTGTGTGTTGGTGATAATGTGTGTGCATACTTGTGTGTGTTGGTGATAATGTGTGTGCATACTTGTGTGTGTTGGTGATAATGTGTGTGCATACTTGTGTGTGTTGGTGATAATGTGTGTGCATACTTGTGTGTGTTGGTGATAATGTGTGTGCATACTTGTGTGTGTTGGTGATAATGTGTGTGCATACTTGTGTGTGTTGGTGATAATGTGTGTGCATACTTGTGTTTGTTGGTGATAATGTGTGTGCATACTTATGTGTGTTGGTGATAATGTGTGTGCATACTTATGTGTGTTGGTGATAATGTGTGTGCATACTTGTATGTGTTGGTGATAATGTGTGTGCATACTTGTGTGCGTGTTTGTGATAATGTGTATGGTGTGTGCGTGTTTGTGATAATGCGTGTGGTGTGTGTGTGTGTGTGTGTGTTGGTGATAATGTGTGTGGTGTGTGTGTGTGTGTTGGTGATAATGTGTGTGGTGTGTGCGTGTTTGTGATAATGTGTGTGGTGTGTGTTGGTGATAATGTGTGTGGTGTGTGCGTGTTGGTGATAATGTGTATGGTGTGTGCGTGTGTCCTTGTTGAATGTTTAATATGATGTGTTATCGATCTTCTCCACAGACAAAGGCTTGAGCTCTATTAGCCTACTGTCTACCCAGAGGAGAAGAGCTCTTCTGGGGCTAAGAGGACTCCAGCCACTCACATAGCTAGTGGAACAGCATATAGAGCTCTGTGTCTCTGTGTCTCTCTATGTCTCTTTTTTCTCATTCTTATTATCTTTCTCTCCTATGTCTCTCTGTCTCCCCCTCTCTGCGTGAGTCTTTGTTTATGCCTGCAAATGTTAGTGTGTGTGTGTGTGTTGGTTAGCTTTCTCACTCTACATTTGAACCCGTGTTGACAGCCTGCACAGGGAGTGAAGAAGGGAGGGAGGGGTGAATTCTTTATTTTCATTATCAGACGGCTCCTTTGAGAGGAACCCCGGAATGCCAGGCCCTTTACTCGTCCCATTTATCCTTTGAGTTCCCTCCCTCCCTCCTTCACTTTCTTTTCTCCTCCTCCACTGACACGGAACTCCACTCCACATACAAGACATACAGAAGTTCAGGGCAGAATAGTTCTACCCTCTGACGTATGCTTTGAACTGACAACTCTGTGTCCAATGAGTCCCCCATGATTAGCCACGATAAGTATTGTTTTGTAAAACAACAACTTAGACAGGCCCACTAGGCTATAAAATGGAACTGCACATTTTTGATAGTCTACCACTGCCTCCACCAGCCTGTATTTCTATCAATCCATCAGTTTGTCTATCTATCACACACACACACACACACACACACACACACACACACACACACACACACACACACACACACACACACACACACACACACACACACACACACACACACACACACACACACACACACACACACACACACACACACACACACACACACACACACACACACCTTATACATGTCCCCACCTCAGCCAGGTAAGATACTTTTCTGGAACCTATCACAGCAAAACACTGGAGAAACACTGAGACTTGTAACTAGTAAACAGGACAGATTGTGCAGATCTCAGAGACAGCCAATTGTGTAAGTTATTTATGAGGAGAGGTTGTAAGTCAAGGGATAGGGGGGTGTTTGGTGTGTGTGTGCATGCTAGCGTGTGTAAGTGTGTGAGTGTGTGCTTGTGTGTGCGTGTGTGTGTGATTGCATGCTAGCGTGTGGGAGTGTATGCTAGCATGGGTGCATGTGCGTCTGTGAGTGTGTGTGTGTGTTTGTGTGTGTGATTGCATGCTATTATGGGTGCATGTGCGTCTGTGTGTGTGTGTGTGAGGAGCTGTCAGAGGTTAGAAGGCAGGGGCCCCTCTCTCCTTTTAGTGAGGGGATGAGTTACACCCTTGGATGACAGCTCCTGACAGCGATCCCTCACACTCCCTCAGAGCTCTGACAAAACAATCAACACCCCTTTCACTGAAGGAATCCAGCTCTCAGCACTACCGCTCCCCCACAGGGTGAGAGACACAGAGAGAGAGAGAGAGAGAGAGAGAGAGAGAGAGAGAGAGAGAGAGAGACAGAGAGACAGAGAGACAGAGAGAGAGAGAGAGAGACAGAGAGAGACAGAGAGAGACAGAGAGAGAGAGGAAGAGAGAGAGAGGAAGAGAGAGAGAGAGAGAGAGAGAGAGAGAGAGAGAGAGAGAGAGGAAGAGGGAGATAAATGCTGCAAAAGGATTAATGTATTCAAAAGTCTGTTTGTATTGTTGTGTGTAAGATTAATAGCATTTTTCTGTAAATTTGCTCTCTCTCGCTCGAATTTCAATGTAAGGGCTTTATTGGCATGGGAAACATCTGTTAACATTGCCAAAGCAAGTGAAGTAGAAAATAAACAAAAGTGAAATAAAAAAATACAAATGAACATTAAACATTACACTCACAAAAGTTCCAAAAGAATAAAGACATTTCAAATGGCATATTATGTGCAAATAGTTAAAGTACAAAAGGGAAAATAAATAGACATAAATATGGGTTGGATTTACAATGATGTTTGTTCTTCACTGGTTACCCTTTTCTTATTGCAACAGGTCACAAATCTTGCTGCTGTGATGGCACACTGTGGTTTTTCACCTAGTAGATATGGGAGTTTTTCAAAACAGGGGTTGTTTTCAAATTCGTTGTGCGACTGTGTAATCTGATGGAAATATGAGTCTCTAACATGGTTATACATTAGGCAGGAGGTTAAGAAGTGCATCTCAGTTTCCACCTCCTTTTGTGGGCATTGTGCACATAGCCCGTCGTCTCTTGAGAGCCAGGTCTGCCTACAGCGGCCTTTCTCAATAGCAAGGCTATGCTCACTGAGTCTGTACATATTGTAATTTAGTGAAAATTATGCCATAATCCAGTCCGTGTATTCGGACTGTGGGATTCCAATTCCATGTTTTACAGTAGCCAGACATAGGAGTGATATGCCATGTGAACTATGTTATGCCAGCATATTTTGGTTAAAGTTAAACTAAATTATACGAACGCCCCAAACTCAGTTCTGAACAACTGTGGATATTACACATAGTCAAAGATTTCCTTAAGTTTGGGTCACAGTGGTCAGGTATTCTGCCACTGTGTACTCTTTGTTTAGTGCCAAATATAATTTTAGTTTGCTCAGTGTTTTTGTTAATTCTTTACAAAGTTTCAAGTAATTATCTTTGAGTTTTCTCATGATTTGGTTGGGTTTAATCGTGTTGCTGTTCTCTGGCTCTGTGGGATCTGTTTGTGTTTGGGAACAGAGTCCCAGGACCAGCATGCTTAGGGGACTCATCTCCAGGTTCATCTCTCTTTGTTATGGAAGGTTTGGGAATCGCTTCCTTTTGGGTGGTTGTAAAAAAAAATCTGGATTTTGATCATTAGCAGGCATCGGCCTAGTTCTGCTCTGCATGCATTATTTGGTGTTTTACATTATACACAGAGGATATTTTTGCCGAATTCTGCATGTGGTGTCACAATTTGATATTTGTCCCATTTTGTGAGACCTTGGTTGGTCAGCGGACCCCAGACCTCACAACCGTAAAGGGCAATGGGTTCTATAACTGATTCAAGTATTTTTAGCCAGATCCTAATTGGTATGTCGAATTTTATGTTCCTTTTGATGACATAGAAGGCCCTTGTTGCCTTTTCTCTCAGATCGTTCACAGCTTTGTGGAAGTTACCTCTGGCGCTGATGTTTAGACCGAGGTATGTATAGTTTTTTGTGTGCTCCAGGGCGACGGTGTCTAGATGGAATTTGTATTTGTGGTCCTGGCAACTGGACCTTTTTTGGAACACCATTATTTTTGTCTTACTGAGATTTACTGTCATGGCCCAGGTCTGACAGAATCTGTGCAGAAGATCTAGGTGCTGCTGTAGGCCCTCCTTGGTTGGTGATAGAAGCACCAGATAATCAGCAAACAGTAGACATTTGACTTCAGATTCTAGTAGAGTGAGGCCGGGTGCTGCAGACTGTTCTAGTGTCCTCGACAATTCATTGATATACATGTTGAAGAGGGTGGGGCTTAAGCTGCATCCCTGTCTCACCCCACGGCCCTGTGGATTGAAATGTGTGTTTTTTTGCCAATTTTAATTGCACACTTTCCTCTCCTCCTTGACCCATTTGATCTTTTCTTCTGGATGTCTGATTGTTTGACAGTTGGGAGGCCAGTCATCATACCATACCTTATGCTCTGTCACACTCTGTCGCTGCCATGATTCTCAGATATGAGGAGATATCCAACCACAACAGTAGTGGAGTTTTTCTTGGCAGTACTCTTCAGTGTCCTTACCATTACCACAAGTTAACATGACACTGTTAGATGTACTGAGGTACTGATAATAACAAAAGTTGTTGGTTCATGTCCCACATTGCTTTGGATGGAAGGTCCTTCTGAATGACCATAAATAAATAAAACATCAGAGAGAACTACAGGTAAAGGAAGACATTTAGACTGATGAAGAACATCTATAATAGCTCTGTTTGGTAGAGCTGCAGCTAGACAGACTCTGACACAGTCACTGTGGTGACCATCCACTGTGTGTGTGTGTGTTAGCTTTCTTCAATCGCACAATAAATGCCATGCAGGCAGTTGTCCATATTGTCTCTCATTCTGCTTGCTGCTGGTCTCTAACACTCTACACACAGAGAGAGAGAGATAGAGAGAGAGGGGAAGTTTGCTCTCTCTCTTTCTCCCCCTCTTTGGAATTCCCTCTCTCTGTTTCTCCCTCATGTAGAGACATGTCCCCTTTATTTTGGAAAAACTATCACAGAGACCTGAAACAGAAGGTTGATGCACTTACAGACATTACTTCACGGTCCTGCTGTCAGGCAGTGTGGGTTGTGAATCGCCTCACTGAAATCCTACGTCATTAATCATTAATCTGACTGGCCTGACAACTGTCTGTAATCACAAGGTCCCCCAACTACATACCTAGAATCAGATTACCCTAACCACTATCCTAACCATAACCACTGGACGGATAAAATAATATTGTCTCTTGTGTCAATGGTTAAGGACAACTTCTCCCTTCTCTCTGTCAATCATCACAGGGGTATTTCCACTCTTTCTCATTGGTGTTTTACGACAAAGCCAAACCACCCTCGATTCGCTTACAGATCCAAATAACTTCTCACCATTGATGCGTGTGAGAGTTGACGGGTGGTCTCGTAGGCCCTGATGTGTCTCTGTCCGTGTTTTTATTGTGAACATATACGAGCGCACACACACGCACACACGCACACATACACACGCACACACGCACACATACACACATACACACATGCACACATACACACATACATACATACACACTGCAGCACAGGTTAGGTAGTCGGGCATTTACTCAAGTGCTACAACTAAACAAACACAAGTGAAGAGAGGAGGTATTCAGTTGTGTGAGGTATTTAGGAGTGTGAGGTATTCATGCGTGTGAGGTATTCAGGTTTGTTAGGTATTCAAGTTTGTTAGGTACTCAGGTGTGGGAGGTATTCAGGCATATGTGGTATTCAGGCGTGTGAAGTATTCAGGCGTGTGAAGTATTCAGGCGTGTGTGTATTCAGGCGTGTGAGGTATTCAGGTTTGTGTGGTATTCAGGCGTGTGAGGTATTCAGGCATGTGTGGTATTCAGGCGTGTGTGGTATTCAGGCATGTGTGTTATTCAGGCGTGTGAGGTATCCTGGCGTGTGTGGTATTCAGGCGTGTGAGGTATTCAGGCATGTGTGTATTCAGGCGTGTGAGTTATTCAGGTTTGTGTGGTATTTAGGCGTGTGAGGTATTCAGGCATGTGTGGAATAGTCAGTATGAGTAGAAGACATCAGATGTGAAAGAAACAAATGCTTTTTGGTGTTGAGTGCTAGGCTTACTGAGAGACTAACAAGATGCATGCACAGATGACATTGACAGAGAGATTTGCTAGTGTCGTGAGTGTGCACGTATATAGTTTGTGTGTGTGTGCGGCATGCATACAATATTCCCCTTTGGGAATTCCGTGATACGTACCTGAGATGTTGTCTGCCATGCCAGTTAACGCTGTCTGCCATGCCAGTTAACGCTGTCTTCCATGCCAGTTAACGCTGTCTGCCATGCCAGTTAACGCTGTCTTCCATGCCAGTTAACACTGTCTGCCATGCCAGTTAACGCTGTCTGCCATGCCAGGTAACACTGTCTGCCATGCCAGTTAACTCTGTCTGCTATGCCAGAGCCTGAGTCTCTCACACACAGATTAATTGTGTCAAGAGCTCTGCACACCACATCTCACACCCACCAACACATACCGTATGCACACTCTCTTTCTGTCCCTCCATCTCTCTCCCTCATTTCCATCTTTTTTCGTTTCACTACCTATGTAGATTTCCACGGTGTGATAATTGACCGTGTGTGTGTGTGTGTGTAGTAAGTGTATGTTTGTTGAACTGAATTGAGTAATTGCCTCTCCATCTCTCTTCTCTCCACAACAGAGCTCATCCTGGACCAGTGTTGGTCATAATTGATACACATGTTTATGTTCCCAATAAGACCAGCTTGTAGTGTGGCCTGTACTGGCTTACAGGGAGACTGGATTGGTGTAGTGTGGCCTGTACTGGCTTACAGGGAGACTGGATTGGTGTAGTGTGGCCTGTACTGGCTTACAGGGAGACTGGATTGGTGTAGTGTGGCCTGTACTGGCTTACAGGGAGACTGGATTGGTGTAGTGTGGCCTGTACTGGCTTACAGGGAGACTGGATTGGTGTAGTGTGGCCTGTACTGGCTTACAGGGAGACTGGATTGGTGTAGTGTGGCCTGTACTGGCTTACAGGGAGACTCGATTGGTGTACTGTGGCCTGTACTGGCTTACAGGGAGACTGGATTGGTGTAGTGTGGCCTGTACTGGCTTACAGGGAGACTCGATTGGTGTACTGTGGCCTGTACTGGCTTACAGGGAGACTGGATTGGTGTACTGTGGCCTGTACTGGCTTACAGGGAGACTGGATTGGAATACTGTGGCCTGTACTGGCTTACAGGGAGACTCGATTGGTGTACTGTGGCCTGTACTGGCTTACAGGGAGACTCGATTGGTGTACTGTGGCCTGTACTGGCTTACAGGGAGACTCGATTGGTGTACTGTGGCCTGCACTGGCTTACAGGGAGACTGGATTGGTGTACTATGGCCTGTACTGGCTTACAGGGAGACTGGATTGGTGTACTGTGGCCTGTACTGGCTTACATAGAGACTGGATTGGTGTAAAGCTGCCTGTGGATGACTACACACTGTGCTGTGCTGCTGTAAGGCTCACCACAAGCTGATCGACTCGCCTTTCCTTACTGTTTATCTCATACTCTATAATATAGACTGGAGGGCCTGTATGTCTGGAGCCCCTGTCTCGCCCACACACTCTCCCCAGGAGCAGATGGCCCTGGGTAAGGGTGAGTCTCTCTCTCTCTCTCTCTCTCTCAATATGTTATTTTGCAGAGTGGCTTGTCTGAGTTGCGGTTCTTTTTCCAAGTGGCACTTTTCGCATGATCTCTCTGTTGTCGGTTTAGCTGTGTGTTGTGATGATATGTGAGTCGTTTAGGTGGTATTGCTGCTGAAGGCTCCGGGAGGCTAGACAGATGATCTCACTATAGAAACATCTTCCTCCTGAGAGAAAGAGAGAGAGACAGAGACATCCTCATGTATGTACTGTAGTACTAACCTTGAGTGACCCACCATCGCCCGCTCTCCTCTTTCCCAATCCACCCATCTCTCTCTCGTTTGATTTAATCTTGTTATGGCATGTGTTCTTTCTCCTATACACAGACCAGCATAAAACCCCATCCAACCAGTGCCAGTCCACAGCTCTGTACCTCATGCCAACCCAGTGTGTATGTGTGGGAGGGGGGAGCTGGCATCTGCCCAGACTTTATTTACACAAACCACAGAATGATGGAGATCCACACAGTACAGAGAAATACACCCATTATATCAATCAAGAGAGAGAGAAAGACTCCAGAGGACTTACAAATAATCCACTCAAATCGTATTTCTTACATTTGAAGTGGACACATCTACTGTATGTGTGGTATTGTGTGTGTGTGTGTGTTTGTGTGTGTGTGTGTGTGTGTGTATTTCTGTGTGGTATTGTGTCTGTATGTGTGTATTCATGTGTGGTATTGTGTGTGTGTGTTTTCTGTGTGTGTGTGGGAAGTAATGGAGCCTCTGTGTGTAACACACACTGATGACCATGCCTTGAAAGCATCCCCAGTATTCCCACTCTTTCTGACTGCGTTTCCCAGTAGCTGTGTGTGTCCATGTTCCCTGCCCTCCAGCCTCTCACGCAGAGGAATCTGATCCAGACTGGAGCTTTGATCAGGCCAGTCCACTCCTGGGGGTTCTGACAGCAAACACTACCTCGCTCTGTGTGTGTATGCGTGTGTGTGTGTGTGTGTGACTGAGAGAATTCTCCAGCTAAATATCCTAATACTAAATGTACAGTTCAATCAGTTGTCTGCATAACTTCACACACTCACACTCTTCCTCACTGAGATGGAACCTCACAGGGTGGAGAGGGATTCTGACAGCTGTGTGCTGATGACATCATCAGTGTTCTGAGCTAGCCTGCAGTAGATTGAAACCCCACACTGGCCTTTATATCCCCAACTGGCCAGCCTGCCTGACACGGTGTATGTGTGTGTGTGCATGCGTTTGTGCGTGTGTGTTAAGCTATGATGAGAATAGATTGAACCGTACACTAGGAAATATAATATTTAACTGGACCACTCTGTCAGTCTGTTACACACATTGACACGCACATATCTGTGATGCCAAACCATTACAATTTCATGTTTGGTTGATTTCTTTTCAACCAAAATGACTATCTACCATTTTACAAACAAAAGAAGCAGATGACTTTGGTCGTTTTGCAATAATGGTTCCTGGTAACATAATCCTCAATTCAAACATGGACTAGTTTGACTGGCAGGTTTGACCTCTGAGGTTGACCCCTACTCCTGACCCTGTTGACTCACTTCCTGCTCTGAACAGAGAGGGGGAGAAGAGAGAGCAAGAGAGAGAGAGCGAGTGAGAGAGAGAGAGAAAGAGAGATATATTTAAAACAGACAAGGAGAGAGAGAAAGAGAGAGAGAGAGAGAGAAAGAGAGATATATTTAAAACAGACAAGGAGAGAAAGAGAAAGAGAGAGAGAGAGAGAGAGAGAAAGAGAGATATATTTAAAACAGACAAGGAGAGAAAGAGAGAGAGACTTTGGTGAGATTATTTAGTTAATCAGTTTCATGAGATGTCATCTCTTGTGTTGCCCTAACATGCCAGAAGGTTGATTAACCCTCCTAATATGTTGTGGGTCAATTTGACCTATTTCCACTTTTGAGTTGTCTAAAATACTAGTTAAGAAAATACTAGTTTTTCTCCATGAAATTAAATTACTTTTCCTCATTTAGGGTCGTGAACCTAACTTCAAAATGTGGAAACACTGCTATGTTGTGGAATGTGTGTGTAGATTTTGTATACAAACATAATGTTGTGGTTCATTTTGACTCGGAGGCTTTCATGTGTACAGATATTTGCACAGGTCTGAAATAAACACGTGTCTTTGATGTATTTAGTTTTGACTGGTTCTGAATGCACCTTTATAATTATATTTGAGTGAAAAGGACATTTCCCAAGCTTCTCCTTCTCCGTGCGAGAGCAGCAAATCTCTGACACAGACATGCAAATTTGATGTCACGGTCGTCCTCCTCTTCATCTGAAGAGGAGAGGCGAGATGGATCGGAGGACCAAAATGCGGCGTGGTATGTGTTCATCATTAATTTTAATAAAGAAAACACTGGACACTGAAACCGTATACAAAAACAATAAACGAAATAACAACCGTGAAGCTAATGCATACTGCGCTAAAACAAGCAATCAACATAGACAATCACCCACAAACAAACAGTGCAACCCAGGCTACCTAAGTATGATTCTCAATCAGAGACAACTAATGGCACCTGCCTCTGATTGAGAACCATACTAGGCCGAAACATAGAAATCCCCAAATCATAGAAAAACAAACATAGACTGCCCACCCCAACTCACGCCCTGACCATACTAAATAATGACAAAACAAAGGAAATAAAGGTCAGAACGTGACATATGAGCTCCAAACAGAAAGAATGTGTTTGTGATAAAGGAAATATGATTAGCAAATAGTTCTTAAATATGGAGTTTTGAAATCAAATGTTCTTGTATTTCTTCTTTCTGAAAAGTCTGACAAGACAAAATCTAGTTTGAGCTGATTTGATTTGGTTCTTTGACTCTTTGAATTAAGCACAAGGTTAGGTAATTAAGCACAAGGTTAGGTAATTAAGCACACGGTTAGGTAATTAACGGATTAGCTAATAAGCCACGCACTGTATCCTGCATCCGAATGACTTCAGAGTGCAAGGTAACTCACAGTATATGACTGTATAGTCTCTGTTAGAAAGTATATCTCAGAGGTCCATCTCTTGGCCTGGTTTATTCAAACTTGATTGAATTTCAAACTCCACTCTGAGATTTTGTTTTGATCAAGATGACATTCAGGTGATGGCTAGAAAATGAACGATTCATATTTAAACAACAATACAGGCAGTTCTGGTCTTGGACTGAAATAGGTTCCGGTACTCATTCTGGGTGCTGGTACTGTTTATATTTAGGTGCAGGACCTCCACAATCTTTTGCGCTAATATTCTATAAGAGGATCAGGAGCACAAGCAGTAGAGCATTTGTGGTGCCGGTAGTCAGCTCCGGTGAACTCTAGCCCAAGTCAGCACTGATATACATGAGAGGTCCTGTGTTATGACATTTTTATTATGGCTGTGACGAGGCGAAGCCAAGTAGTCCACCACAACCATGGTAAAAATTGCATGACACATGGACTCAAGTGTATTATTAAGCATTATAAACTGGTTGGTTCGAGCCCTGAATGCTGATTGGCTGACAGCCGTGATATCAGACCGTACACCACGGGGATGACAAAACATGTATTTTTAACTTTCTAATTACGTTGGTAACCAGTTTATACAGTGCCTTTGGAAAGTATTCAGACCCCTTGACTTTTTCTATATTTTGTTACGTAACAGCCTTATTCTAAAATTGATTAAATAAAAAAAATCCTTATCTATCTACACACAATACCCCATAATGACAAAGTGAAAACAGTTATTTTCAAATTTTTGCAAATGTATTACTAATAAAAAATAGAAATACCTTATTTACAGTATTCAGACCCTTTACCGTGAGACTCGATGTTGAGCTCAGGTGCATCCTGTTTCCATTGATCATCCTTGAGATGTTTCTACAAGTTGATTGGAGTATACCTTTGGTAAATTCAACTGATTGGAAATGATTTGAAAGTCACACACCTGTTTATATAAGGTCCCACAGATAACAGTGCATGTCAGGAAAAAAACAAGCCATGAGGTCGAAGGAATTGTTCGTAGGGCTTCGAGACAGGATTGTGTAGAGGCACAGATCTGGGGAAGGGTACCACAACATTTCTGCAGCATTGAAGGTCCACAAAAACACACTGGCCTCCACAATTCTCAAATAGAAGACGTTTGGAACCACCAAGACTTTCTAGAGCTGGCCGCCCGGCCAAACTGAGCAATCGGGGGAGAAGGGCCTTGGTCAGGGAGGTGACAAAGAACCCGATGGTCACTGACAGAGCTCCAGAGTTCCTCTGTGGACATTGGAGAACCTTCCAGAAGGACAATTATCTCTGCAGCACTCCACCAATCAGGCTTTTATGGTAGAGTTGCCAGATGAAGGCCAGTCCTCAGTAAAAGGCACATGACAGCCTGCTTGAAGTTTGTCAAAAGGCACTTAAAGACTCTCATCCTATGACAAACAAGATTTTCCGGTCTGATGAAACCAAGGTTGAACTCCTTGGCCTGAATGCCAAGTGTCACGCCTGGAGGAAACCTGGCACTATCCCTATAGTGAAGCATGGTGGTGGCAGCATCATGCTGTGGAGATGTTTTTCAGTGGCAGGGACTGGGAGACTAGTCAGGATCTAGGGAAAGATGAACTGAGCAAAGTACAGAGAGATCCTTGATGAAAACCAGCCAGAGCCCAGATTTGAACCCAATCGAACATCTCTGGAGAGACCTGAAAATAGCCGCGCCGCACCGCTCCCCATCCAACCTGACATTAAAGGGTCTGAATACTTATGTAAATGTGATATTTCAGTTTTGTATTATTAATACATTTGAAAAAATGTTGCTTTGTCATTATGGGTTATTGTGTTTAGATTGATGAGGGAAAAAAGCGATTTAATCCATTTTAGAATAATGCTGTAACGTAACACAATGTAGAACCAAGGGGTCTGAATACTTTACGATTGCACTATAATAGCAAGAAGGCACCTCAGGGGTTTGTGTTATATGGCCAATATACTACTGCTAAGGGCTGTAACCAGGCACTCTGTGATGCGTTGTGTTTAAGAACAGCCCCTGTCCGCAGCACATGGTGCCTTATAAGGGGGTGTGTATATGGCCAATGTTTGCTTGTTTTAGTCAATTACAAAACTACATTTAAAAGATTATTTTTGAAAGTTGCCTGCTCCCAAACTTTCTCACTATTTAGAAAAATGTAATATTGTAGGGCTTCCTTCATGACCCTATTCATGATGGTGCTAGCAGCCACGTGAGCTAGCTAGCTACCGACATAAAGATTAAGATAGCCAAGGCCAACAACAAAAACAAACAGACTATACAGCTACAAGTAGTGAGTGGAGATACAAACGGACTGTACTAAAAAAGATAAATGTCTTACCTGTGATGAAATCTTTTCCACACACATAGCTCTGCGTATCCTACTTGGACATCGGGTCCCCACATTTTCAACTCTCCCACGCCGAATAGCCTGTAGCCACAGGGCTCTTCTCACAGGCTCTATTTCCCTATGTGGGAGCATTGTGAACCATAGGTTGGGACTTTTGACCTGGTTACATGTACATTGAACAACACAGCAGCTTTTCAGCATGTTTTGTTATTTCTCTATAACAAAAACATCAGCGACGAAGTTGTCTCTTTTACAATGGGGGTCAATAGGAAATAATGTTTGTTTTCCCCAATTAGTGAGCACGGTCAAGGGGAATTCCTTATTATTCTGTGAGTATCGACTCGGAGTATAGGCTCTAAAAATAGGAATTCCACCCGTTGTATATGATTGGACTTCTGCTTAGGATAAGGCATACCATCTCCTTCAAACAATCTCTCTCTCGTTTAGTCTCAGAGTAGTTTAGTCTCAGAGTAGTGGGTGAGGGGTCGTATACTCCTAACCTCACCCGCTCACTCCCTCCCCTCTTCCCTCCCCTCAGCGTGACCGTTGCCCCCTCTGACCAGCAGCCACACTGGCTGTCCAACTGAGAGCAGGGTCAGGGGTCAATAGAGAGTGTGGGGGGAAAAGTCTGTTTCTCACCCTCTCTTGTTTTCTCTCTTTCTCTGCCTTCTGTTTCTCTTACGATTTCTTTCTTTCTTCACTTCCTGTCGTCTGTTGTGTATATTTCTCCCCCTTTCTTTGGTGCTGGCTATACCACTCTGTTTCACTACATTTCTGCTTGTTTTACCCGTTTAGCCCAGTGTCCAAGCTCTAGCTTAGCTCTGTCTCAGATGTGTATCTTTGCCCACTTGAACGCCCCATGTTGCATAATGTATCTGTGGACTAAATGAAAATGTTGTGGTGGGCTCATCAGTTTGTAGTGGACACAATGTATCTGTGGACAAAATGAAAATGTTGTGGTGGGCTCATCAGTTTGTAGTGGACACATAATGTATCTGTGGACAAAATGAAAATGTTGTGGTGGGCTCATCAGTTTGTAGTGGACACAATGTATCTGTGGACAAAATGAAAATGTTGTGGTGGGCTCATCAGTTTGTAGTGGACACATAATGTATCTGTGGACAAAATGAAAATGTTGTGGTGGGCTCATCAGTTTGTAGTGGACACATAATGTATCTGTGGACAAAATGAAAATGTTGTGGTGGGCTCATCAGTTTGTAGTGGACACATAATGTATCTGTGGACAAAATGAAAATGTTGTGGTGGGCTCATCAGTTTGTAGTGGACACAATGTATCTGTGGACAAAATGAAAATGTTGTGGTGGGCTCATCAGTTTGTAGTGGACACATAATGTATCTGTGGACAAAATGAAAATGTTGTGGTGGGCTCATCAGTTTGTAGTGGACACATAATGTATCTGTGGACAAAAGTCAAAACATGCATTTGAACATAAACATAAAAAAATATCCTCCCCCCATCCCTCAATCCTCTCATCAGGGCTCAGTTGTTTGAACATACACAGTTATAAATATCCCCCCCCCCCCATCCCTCAATCCTCTCATCAGGGCTCAGTTGTTTGAACATACACAGTTATAAATATCCCCCCCCCCCCCCCCCCCCCTCAACCCTCTCATCAGGGCTCAGTTGTTTGAACATACACAGTTAAAAATACCCCCCCCCCCCACCCCTCAATCCTCTCATCAGGGCTCAGTTGTTTGAACATACACAGTTATAAATACCCCCCCCCATCCCTACATTCTCTCATCATGCCTAATTTTCTCAATTTCCTGTTCTCCCTGTTCCCCAATTACCTCTCCTGCTCTGCAGCCATTTGCTGAAGGGAGCTGGCCCGAGGAAAGCTTCTGATTCGACAATACCTTCAAGCCAATGGACTACTACACAACACCCACATGACCAAGGTCCTCCCTCCAGCGTCATAACCACTCCCTCATGTTAATCAAGTTTTTTTATAGAGGCTCCTCCCTCATGCTCAGAAGTAAAAACATGGTGAGAGCTAAGAGATATGTTTGAGCACCATCGTGTGGCTGCTACGTCTTTGAAATGAGACCCTTTCCTCACATCATGTCAGTATTTGCCCTTTATTCTGTGCCTAAAACTAAATTAAATCGTCTAGGAAGTACAAATACTCAGAAAGTCAGTGTCAACACATTTCGTTATTGTTTTAAAAAATGTGTGAATTCTATTATTGTATCATCAACTTCTCATCAACTGGGTTGCCTGGGAGTGGAATATTTCAAACTCATTGATGTGTTGAAGTCTGCCATCTGCTGGCCAAAAAAAACATCTGCACAGTATCCCCACACTACCACTCAAAACTCAAACTTAAGAGAACAAGAGAAAGGCACAAAAGACACCGTGAAGAATCACTTACAAGAATATATCCCTGACAAGAAGACATCACTTACAAGAATATATCCCTGACAAGAAGACATCACTTACAAGAATATATCCCTGACAAGAAGACATCACTTACAAGAATATATCCCTGACAAGAAGACATCACTTACAAGAATATATCCCTGAAGAGAAGACATCACTTTCAAGAATATATCCCTGACAAGAAGACATCACTTTCAAGAATATATCCCTGACAAGAAGACATCACTTTCAAGAATATATCCCTGACAAGAAGACATCACTTACAAGAATATATCCCTGACAAGAAGACATCACTTTCAAGAATATATCCCTGACAAGAAGACATCACTTTCAAGAATATATCACTTACAGAAGACATCACTTACAAGAATATATCCCTGACAAGAAGACATCACTTTCAAGAATATATCACTTACAAGAAGACATCACTTACAAGAATATATCCCTGACAAGAAGACATCACTTACAAGAATATATCCCTGACAAGAAGACATCACTTACAAGAATATATCCCTGACAAGAAGACATCACTTACAGAAAGATATCCCTGACAAGAAGACATCACTTACAGAATATATCCCTGACAAGAAGACATCACTTTACAAGAATATATCCCTGACAAGAAGACATCACTTACAAGAATATATCCCTGACAAGAAGACATCACTTACAAGAATATATCCCTGACAAGAAGACATCACTTACAAGAATATATCCCTGACAAGAAGACATCACTTACAAGAATATATCCCTGACAAGAAGACATCACTACAGAATATATCCTGACAAGAAGACATCACTTACAAGAATATATCCTGACAAGAAGACATCACTTACAAGAATATATCCCTGACAAGAAGACATCACTTACAAGAATATATCCCTGACAAGAAGACATCACTTACAAGAATATATCCCTGACAAGAAGACATCACTTACAAGAATATATCCCTGACAAGAAGACATCACTTACAAGAATATATCCCTGAAAAGAAGACATCACTTACAAGAATATATCACTTACAAGAATATATCACTGACAGAAGACATCACTTACAAGAATATATCACTGACAAGAATATATCACTGACAAGAATATATCACTGACAAGAAGACATCACTTACAAGAATATATCACTTACAAGAATATATCACTGACAAGAAGACATCACTTACAAGAATATATCACTGACAAGAAGACATCACTTACAAGAATATATCCCTGACAAGAAGACATCACTTTCAAGAAGACATCACTTTCAAGATATATCCCTGACAAGAATATAACCCTGAAAAATAAGAGATCACTTGAAAGAATATATCCCTGATATCCCTGACAAGACATAATATATCCCTGAAAAGAAGAGATCCCATAGAAAAATATATCCCTGAAAAGAAGAGATCCCATAGAAAAATATATCCCTGAAAAGAAGAGATCACAGAATATATCCCTGAAAAGAAGAGATCACTTACAACCACTTTTCATCATGTCTTCCCATAGCTCCAACAGCTGATAGAAGCTTGAACTCTTTGACTGAAATCAAACCTGAACCCCTGAGTCCTTCAGTCTTCTCCTCACCCAAATGAACATCAATATTCAACATCAGAACGTCTTGATTTTGAACTGTCCAAGCAGTACATACCACACAGTTACACTTCTTCCACTGCTCATGAACCCAGCAACCATGGAAACATATCTACTCGTTTATGAACCATTGAGTTGAGTCAGAGTATCAAGGCCACAGAAATCTATTGGCTTTTAGATGTGGTGAATCTGCTGACTGGGAGTCAGTGACCTGAGTGGGATCACAGAGCATAGAGATCGGATGATATGTATAAATCAGAAGTTACGATGAGGGTGGAGGGGGGGGGTGCTGCATACAGGGATTTTAAAGATCATAATCTGAGGTTGAACAGTA